>NW_020948910.1:16175558-16237863 GCF_900497805.2 Vombatus ursinus | reverse complement strand
TAGATAGATAGATAGATAGATAGATAGATAGATAGATAGATAGATAGTCAGATGCAGCCTTGGAGTAGTTTTGCTTAAATACTTTTCCTTTTAATATGGGAAGTGAAATGATTGTCCTATATTCTGAGATGTGCTGGAGCCAGCTCATATGGAAGAGCTGATTGTTAAAAGTATCCATGTGAATATTTATACCTCAGAAATCAGCAAATGCCACAAATACAGACTTGATTTATTCTTTTGTTGATTATCTAGACTTGAGAAAGTGATGGAGAAATATTAATAATGTAGACAAAATTTTAAAATGTGTCTTGCATACAGTTTTTTTCAGTCAGCTGTTAAATATTTACCACCTTACCTCTGCCTATAACAACAAAAAGCATCTATTTATCCAATCTATTTATCTAATCTTATCTCATGTTCTTCTTCTTCACATATTCTATACTTTAGCCAAACTAGTCTACCTTTCATCCTGCTGCCCTCTCCCATCTTCATGTCTTTTCTCAAACTATACACCATGTTTGCATTGTGGAATGGTTCCCTTCTCCTTCTGCCCCATCTGCTCCATTTCTTTTCCTTAATGTGCTTCTGAAGACCCAATTCCATAAAAGTACATCTGAATATCCAACTCAGATGCCAGTTCCTCCATGGATTCCTCTCTGAAAACTCTCCTCCACTCCTCATCCCCAGGTGAAAGTGATTTTTCCTGTTCAAATGTCTCATAAATTGCTCAGATCTCTTCATTGTATTTATTCTTTCCAGTATTTCACAGTTATTGGTGCACTTGTCCTTGCCCTCATTTGGTTGTAAGCTCCTGGAGAGCACAAAATAGATTGTCTCTATCTCTGTGACCCCAGCATAGGGCTTGTACACGGTAAGCACTTAATAAATGTTTATTGAAGAATGATCTTGTTATATTTGATGTTACTATCTATACTCTGCTTTCTCAAGACTGAAGATTTCCTTCCTTTCCTCAGATTCCTGTCATTTTCTACTGAATGTCCATGAAGACCACTCAGACAGAGATTTATTAATGCATAAATCAGTTTTGTTTCTTCAGACTCCCAAAAGACTAGCAGGTCCTACACATTGTCTCCCATGTTAGTATGTAAGCTCTCTGAGGGCAAAAACTATTTCACTTTTGTCTTTGTAACCCTTGTACTTAGCACAATGCCTAATACATAGTAGGTTACTTACTGTGCTTCTTGCTTAATTGGTCATTCTTTAAACATCCATGCATAAAAGGCAGTATAGTGAAGAGGATAGAGAACTAACCTTAGTGTCTACTGGGTTAAGTCCTTCCTCTGACATACACTTTGTGATCCTGGGCAAGTCACCTAATTTCTAAGTATTCCAAGAAATTCTTCAAGAGTTCCAGAGCGGTTACTGATAAACATTGGTAGATGGAGTTTCTTCATCTCTCAGTTCTCTATATCAGTGAAATCATAGGTCCACCTCCCCACACACATACACATGCACAAGTCAAGACATAGGGAACGTGTTTTGATAGGGCTCCGGAATTTTATAAATCTGGGTGAGAAAAGTGAATAGAAACTCTTATGTCATGCCTACCATTTCACAAACAGTGTCCTGAGGATTATCATTACTTCAGATCTCCATCTTCACTCTCCTTGATCATGTTTGGAGTTGGGCAGGAGGAGCACTTTAATGCTTTTTTTCTGGTTGTCTTAAGTGGGTATAGCCTTCCTTTTCACCTTTTATGCTCTCTTTTATTTCTATCCTACCTTCCTTTTTATCCCAATTGAACAACACAAACCATCAAATGACCTGAAGCCATGATCAAGGGTAAGGGGTGATTTCTCAGGGTCAATAAGAGAACCATTTATGAGCCTACCACTTCAAATCTTGCTTCTGAAGACAGTTCTATAACCCAGTGTGAAGAAAGTGACTGATACCAATAGATAGAATTTCAAACTGGCTTGAATTGCTTTCTCTTCTTCTCTCAAATTGTAGGAGCATGATCAGTGTGCTTAACTGAAGGCTATTGGACTGACACATAGAAAACTTCTTCAGTGTGGTGCTCTCCCCAGGCCCTTCCAATCTACAATCTCTGTTTACTATGGAGACTTTTCTAGGACCAAGGAAAGCACCCCATTGTCCCCATGCTAAAGTTAGCCTAAACCACAGCATAATTTGTCTGGCCTTGCTTTGAACTCCATTGCACCGTTTTTAATCTCTCCCTGTGAGCATTGTCAACCTTACCTAGTGAGGGAACTCTGCCAGGCCCAGCATAAACACCTTGAGTAATAGAAGCATCTCTGTATGTTTATCCTGATTCATTCTTTCTTCCATAGTATCCAATCAGGTCTTGCAGCAAGTAACAGATGTTGTTAATAACATGGTACGGGCCACCATTATGCCCATTTTCTCAAGAGTGCAATTGAAGGATTTTCTGTGAACGTAGTAACAAATGACAAATTGTTCGTGTCTATTTTCATGAAATGTTTTGACTGCTGAAGTTGTTCTATAGCAGTTCATTAAAGGACTCATAAAATATGTAAGTTTACATTTTATAAAAAGATCATCAGGAATTCCTTGGCTGATAGTTTTCTTTCTATTAAGCATCTGTTTCCTATTTTCCAAAGGCTTACAACAGTGAATGTCGACTTGTATTTTAAGAATAGTTGATCTAAGTTGGATGAAAAACACTGTAATTTCTTATTAAAGTTTAGTGTCCCACAAATACAATGTCCTTTCCCTCAGACTGCAACCAGCAATGTGTATGTACACATCTGGCTTCAAAATATTAAAAAATGATAAACACTCACTGATATAATCCATCTGGTCTCCCCATCTGCACAATTATGTCTTATTTTTAAAGATGAAGCATGGACTCAGCTCAACCTTATACTGAGTGGGAAAATGTACTCCTCTTGTAAGTAGGCAATGATGAATGGCTAACTTTCTTGTCATTGGAATGTAATGATCCCGCTCCATTGTCCCTTAAAGGTATGAGTCCTGGGTAACTGTCAAAGATGCTATTTCATCATAAAGTATGATACATTTAATCTGCAGTTGTAGGTAAAATTAAACTTGCTAAAATTCTGAAAGTTAGACTAATTATCTTGCTCAAATGTTGTCAAAAGTTTATTTCTAGTCATTTATTTGGTTCCCTTCCCCCTATTTCCTTCTATGCTTTCACAGCTGAGGGTACTTAACCCTCAACTCTAACTTAGACCCAATTATATACTGCGACCAAGCTTATCATAGTATCATAGGACTATAGATAGCTGGCTCATATGATCTGAAAGGGACCTCAGCAACCAGCTGATCCAACCCTCTCCTTTTTACAGATGAGGAAACTGAGGCCCAGGGAAAATAAGTGACTTGCCAATAGTCACACAGAGTCCCTCATTGCACTGTGTCACAATAAGTACAATATCATTGTACCTGAGTGCATGCCATTATGTCCAAGGGCTAAGTCAGAACTTCAGCACTATCTACCTTGCTGTTAGTTATGTTTTGTACTCTGGTTGCACTGGATACCCCATTTTCAAATTCTAGGCCCTGCATTGTTGCTTTCTATCTGAATTCTTGGTCAAATATGCCATTCTTTCAGGGGTGAGGTCTTGCCTCTCTCTCTCCTTCCCTTTTACTTAAGTTCTTTCAAGGATTGGAATCCTACCTCTAAATCAACCCCTTCCCACCCTACCCCCCCATATTAGGTTCCTTGATGATGATTGCTTACCTGTCTGAACCTCTGACCATAATCTGCCATCAGGATCTACTCAATATATTTCAGTGACATGTGATAACTGCCTCATCATCTCATATGGCATAGCAGAGTAGAAAGAACACTGAATTTAGAGTCAAGAGAAGCCCAGATTTGAAACCCAGCACCCAAATATATTACTTATATTTTCTGTATTGTCCTGAGCAGTCATAGGATCATGGAATTTGAGTTGGAATAGAATCTAAAGGCCTTGAGGTCCAAGATGTAATAAATGCTTGTTCACTGTGCTAACCAAGAATGCCCACTAGAATTCCTATGACAAAGGGTGATCAAGCTTTTGCTTGGGGACCACTAGAAAAATGAACCTAGTGTTTCCCAACAAAAGCCATTCCATTTTTTGATCTTTCAGTAAACAAGCATTTATTAAGTATTTACTATATACCAGGCAAACTGCTAAGCAGTGTGAATACAAAGACCAGCAGAAAGAAAGACAATGGCTTCCTTCAAGGGGCGGGTTGTTTTCATTGTTGTTGCTTGTCCTTCATTTTCGAAGAAGACCAATGACATCGCAAGGATGATGTCCTGATTTATCTAAATGAGGCACAAAGTTGTCAGTCTTGCTCTCTCTTCCTCATCAAAGTTTAGTGGCAAGACTAGAGTCAAGACAATTAGCAATGGCCCTGGATGCGATATGTGACCTTCCCTTTCTAAATCAAGGTCATTTCCCAGGTCTCAGTTTATCTGAGGCAACACCCAATGACTAAGGACTAGGAAAGAATTGAGACAAAAGATGATCTAATTTACCATCACAAAAATATCAATTTGGGAGGGGAAGATCCTCAAAATTTTACAGAAAACGTTACCTTCTAATGAGGAGGATAACAAGTAAAGGAAATTGGAAAGGGAAAGTGTAAGAAGATGAAGTTACTCAGCCTGGGGGAACTATGGAGAAAGTCCAAAAGGAGGGTCAGGAATATAACTGGGAAAGGAATGAATACATAGGTGGCCTGGGAATTCTCTTTAAATTGGAGGTTCTGGGAGGAAACAATCAATCAAAAGGTGGAGGGCTTAAGAGTGAAGGTTATTTCCAACATATAAAATAGAGGACTGGGGTGAGCTTCCAGGATGGAAAAGTTTCTGGGACATTGTAAAGAAAATCTGGAAGGGGAGTCAAGAATACATCATGAAAAGAAATGAAAAACAATAATTTTGGATAATTCTAATTATCAAGGAATTTTTTCTTTATATGAAGCCTAAAGCTGCCACTGAACCTTCCACCTATCACTCCTGGTTTATGGCCAAGCAGAACAAGTTTAATCTCTTCCTCACATGATAGTACTTCAAATAACTGATCATATTTGTCAAATTCCCTCTAGGTCTTCTCTTTTCCAAGCTCAACATCCATTTCCTCTAACCAAACCCTGCACAGCATTGTCCTTCCCTACCCTTGGTAGCCCTGCTTTTGACACTCTGGAGCTAACTAACATATGACTTAAAATGTATTACTCTAATCTGAGCACCATAACTCCAGATATGGTCTGCCTCAGAGCAGAGTATAGCAGGACTATTACCTGTCTCACACTCTGCATTACCCTTCTCTTAATTCAGCTTAAAATCACATTAGGCATTTTAGGCTGCCATATCACAGAATTGACTTATATTGGGCTTCCTGGTGCCTGAAATACCCAGTTACTTCTCAAACAAACTGCTATCTAATCATGGTGTCTACATATTGTACTTATAAAGTTGATTTTTAAAAAACTCAAATAATGATTAAATTATTTACAAGTATCCCTATTAAATTTAATCTTAGATTAGGCCTAACATCCTAACCTGTCAAGACCTTGTTTTTTTTCTAATCCTTACTCAGTCTTCCAAAGAGATATCTATACTTCACAACATTTTGTCATCTTGACATTTGATAAATATACCATCTATGATTTCATCCAGTTCATTGACAAAAATGCTAAACAACACAGAACAAGGATAGATCCTCAGGACTCAAGGATGGCGTGAGAGGTTACTTGCTAAACATTTTGCTGAAAGGCTACTTTACCTCTCTGAGTCTCAGTTTTCTTCACTTATAAAATGGGAATAATACTATTCTTTAATTACCTTAAGGGTTGTTAAAAGGAAATAACTTTGTAAACTTTAAAATCTTGTTAAAATGTGAGCTATTAGTAATAATTATACTTCACCTACCTACTAGAACATTTATTTACCTGTTGCTTATTTCTGGGGCATTTATTTCTGCCCTGGACTGTATATTGCTTATCTATGTGCCCACAAGGAAACTTAGGTAATTTCTATTAGGTATTATTTTTTCCAAATAATTTATTTACACACCACTTGCTTCAGTATACCAAGGATCCATGATTCAATGACCATTGGCACACCTACATCATCACAACTCACAAGTTATTGTGGAAGAAAAATGTCGTTCATCATTTGCTTGCCAACCTTACTATAATGTCTTTCCAGACTTAGTAAATTGGTCATCAGATGACAGATGTAAAATCCATTGTTTGAGCCATAGTTAAAGCTTTTCTAAGTTGGTATAACTTGCACTCTGATAATATACCATCATGAGCTCAGGGTCACTTTCATACCAAAGTTAGACTGAAGTACAGAACTCAGACATTGAGAGCTTTCAAATATAGAATCTGACTGAAGCTAGGACCATTTATGGTATTTTCCTTGGTAGCTACCAGCTTCTTGGTACCTTGATAGGAGCTTTGAACTATGAGCTAAAAGATGACATAAAGAACATAAGACTTGAATCCTAATCAAACATGTTTAGTAATGGAATCACCAAGGACTTTGTTGAAAGGCATTGATCCTAAGAGAATGTTAAGGCAATCCACCAATGCATTTCATGACTTCAGTCCTGTACCTTATTATAGTTTGTAGAGATGGTGCTTCCTGACAGGTACTTGTAACTGCAAGACCAATTTGAAGCTATAGGGGATGCACAGAATATTTCACAATCAATTTATATCTTATGACACAAACAATGAAATATTATTAGTCCAATTAATGTTTTGTGAGTCTATTGCTGTTGAAAGCCCAGGAGGCTACCTAGAGTCTATTTGAATTTTATATTCCTGCCATTTTCAAAGGAAAATATGAATTTCTGAAATTTGAATTCACTAGTATTTTAGTTATTGTAGGTCTAAAGTATATCCAAAAGTTATGTTTATATTTATTAGGCAATAGGAAAGTGAAGGAACACTATATTTATTTAGTGTTTATATTTATATTTATTTTATATTTAACTATATTTATATTTATTTATATTTAACTATATATTTATTTATATTTGACTATATTTGTATTTATTTATATAACTATAAAACCACCCTTATTTTGAATTATTCTCTTCCTCTTTCTTTCTCCCTCTCCCTTCCCCCTCCTCTCTCCTAAATTCTCCCTGCCAGTAGCTCAATAAGTTTTTAGCAAAAAATATTTACACAAATGTCATAGCAACAGTAATTATAGAAAACCCCTTCTATAACCTAAAGTAAGCACACTGTCCCCTAAATACACATACCATCTATGGGAAGAGTGGGCTCAGACTAAGATACTGTAAGTGCCTGTGTAGGGTATATATTTGAGATATTTTCTTCATAAAGTTCTCACACAAACTACTTTGGATACAGCATTTGGTGGATTGATTGATAAACTGGGTTTTTCTCCTCTCCATAATCTGCCTCTATTCTTGGTTGCCCACTTTCCCTTTCCTAAAGCTGTTTCATTCTTTGAATGAGTTTCTCTCTGTATTTGTATCTGTCTAGATTGTGTGTTTCTGCTTTACCCTGGATGCAGTTTCTCCTACTGGTCAATTAATCATCTTTTTAAAGCTATGGGGCTCATAGTGGGGATTCCCTCCTCCCTCACCACTCCCCTTTTGCAGGGATCTCCTCCATAGGCATCGCCTGGCTTGAAATCTCCCTTACTCTCAAACTGCTGAAATTTATACAGGGCTTAGCTATTTAAAGTTATCAGAAATATGGCAAATTTGCTCAATCAAATTGTTCCTTTCTTGAATAAATCAAAAAGATGTTCATTACTCATG
The DNA here is from genome assembly GCF_900497805.2 of Vombatus ursinus. Lineage (NCBI taxonomy): Eukaryota > Metazoa > Chordata > Mammalia > Diprotodontia > Vombatidae > Vombatus > Vombatus ursinus. Next base: position 16,230,097 of record NW_020948910.1, on the reverse strand, counting down.
AAAGGATGACTAACCATGTGACTCTAGGTGTAACTATATCAACTTAATTGCAGTGGGATGAATCATATCATATACATATGTGTGTATGTGTATATGTATATATTCATATGTGTGTATGTCTGCGTGTGTAGATAGACATAATTTACATATATGCACATCTACTTTCTCCAACAAAACAAATCAATTCATTGGCCATGCAAGAATACATTTCATTCTGCAAATCTAGTCTATTAGCTTTCCTTCAAGAGGTAGAAGGCATTAGTCACTACTTTGATCAGAGATCTAAGGCCTTTCAAATTTATTTGTCTTCATATTATTGCTGTTATCACATACATTTATCTGAATCTGCTCATTTCACACTGCATTAGTTCATGGTATCTTCCCATTTTTCTCTGAATTTATCTTGAGCACTACTTATTTTTTTAGATCTTCAGCTCTAAGGATATAAATTTGTGATTTAATGTATGTGCATAATACTTAGCCACAGAGACCTTGAAGGGAGATTGATTAAATGCATGAAGACTCACCTTTTGGTAAATCCTATATAAAATAATGTCCAAAAGGGAGTGTAGTTCTTTAGATCTCATGGATAGTGATTTCTGTATAGGCAATTGTTGCCTTTGATTCAGGTCCATCTTAATGTGGGAGAACTATGCTTATCAATGTATATCCTTGCTGAATGTATTTAGCAAAAGAAATTCTTTTTTCTCTTCCAAGTTTCACATCTTTATTCATCTGTTAAATGGAACATGATTTCATGCAACACGAGGGAAAGATCAAGCATTTCCTAATTGTGTGTAGAATTGTGCGGATGGCTTGTGGACCTTCATTCTCAGCAGCTGAAAAAGCACATTTTCACTTAGAATTCCGGGCCTTCTTTCTTCAGTTTGCTATAATCCACATTCACTCAGTAGAACTTGTACTGATCAGTGGGATTCATTTTGTTCCAAGGCTCTGGGTTATTCTTTCTGGCCCAACTGATGTCAGGCGCAGGACGCACAGAGTTGCCCCAGTGCCCCCCGCTCCGATGAACACGAACAGGGGGATCAAGCTTGAGTGCTTCTTGGCCTGGTTGAAGATCATGCGGAACATGGCGGCAGCTGCGGGCCTCGGCGGCTGCGTTCGCTCATTCGTTCGCTCGCGGCCCAATGTCACCGCAGGGCAAAAGAAATTCTTTAAAAAAAAAAAAAAAACTGCCTCATAGATTCAATCTCTCCAGATCTTGAACTTGCTTTTGAGACCACTGTAGCCTAAAATACTGTTATATTCCTTATTTCTTGTGGCACAATAATAATTGTATTCTTGTACAAAAATTTGTTCAGCCATTTCCCAATTTATGGACATGTCCTTTGTTTTTAGTACTTTGCAACTATAAAGGCACTACTATAAATATTTTTATACATTGTGTCCTTTCCCTCTATCCTTGATCTCACTCCTTACCACATATGCTTAATAGTAGCATTCCTAGGTCAAAGTGTGTGGACAATTTAGTGACTTTGAGGATATAGTTCCAGATAGGTATTGTTTTGTTTTTTGTTTTTGTTTTTGTTTTATAGAATAGTTGGACCAATTCACATCTCTACCAATAGCACTGTTTTCCCACAAGAATTTCTATTTTCTTCTTGTCATCTTTGCAATCTGATGGATCTGAAATGGAACTGCAGAGTTGTTTTAATTTACCCTAATTTGATCATTTCTGATTTTGGAACTTTTTTTTTAACGTAGTTGTTGACATTGTGTGTTCCTTCACTTACCTAGTTTTCCTTTCACCACTTAGCTTTCAAATAGCATCTTTCATTTTTGAATATTCATGTAAGTTCATTATGTATCCTCATTATTATATCTATCAAAGAACTGTATGAAGATTTTAACAATTAATTGCTTCCCTTCTCATTTTAACTACATTTATTTGCTAGTTCATAAGCTTTTAAATTTTATGAACTGAAATTATCCACAATACTTCAAATTTCTTCTTTATCCCTTGTTTAGTTAAGAATTCCCCTGATTCATGGCTGTAGAATATATCTCTTTAATTTTACCTTTAATGTTCTTGTAATATGACCTTTTAGGTTCATAGCTTGTATTATTATGGTATTGGTATAAAATGTTCTTCTAAATCGAATTTCCACCAGGAAATTTTTCAGGCATCCTAGCAGTTTTTGTCAAATATAGACTCTTTACCTGAGTGGTTGTTATCTTTGTGTTTATAGAACACAGTACTACTAGGTTCAATTATTTCTGGGTTCATTTACTTAGTCTATTCAATTTATCAGTTTTCCTATATTAGAGCTATTACCAAATAGTGTTGATTATCATTATGAAAGTAATATCATTTGTGATCTGGTACTGTTAGACCCTCTTCATTCCTACCATTGCTTCATTAGTTTCATTGAGATTCTTGACCTTCTGTTTCTCTAGATGAACTTCTTCATTATGTGTATAAAGTAAAATCTTTGAAATTTGATTGATATGCTTTTTAAAATTTTTCAAAGCACTATTAGCACAAATGGGACATGCTGCTTATATTTGTAACTTAATTACATAGTTTTTGAGATAATAATGTAAATAAAAGGATATTACTACCAAAATTAACAATGATCTTTCTAAGACTCAAAACAGACCATAACTCTAACACTGTGCCTAGGATCTCTTTTATAAGACTCTCCAGTAGGTAAAATCTGTATTATCACATTATTTCAATGCTATGCTTCCTAATATGAAATTTTCTTCTCAGAGTCCAACATAATAATATTGCATGTTTTCTTTAACCTACTCAGTGAAGTAATTTCATTTCAACAAAAATTTATTGTCTAATACATGTTGAGCAGTCATTCCCCACCCATCCACTGTCTGCTCCTTTACTTTCGTCACCCTCAGTATGATACCTCCACACTGCCCTGTCCCGTCCCCCAGCCATATCCTACTATCATATCATATAATAACTCCACCACTTTTTTCCATGTCATCCATTTCTCTAGTGCCATAATTTAAACCACTTTTCTGACCTAATTCCTCATTTTTAGTCAGTTTTAATCTGTTTATACTTAAATGAATCTCTCCTTTGGCTTTTGGGTGACCATCAACTACAATGTTCCATGACTCACAGCTATATATGATCACTAGAAGCCATTTTTTAGAGGTAAGTCTCTTGACTTTTTCCACTGTGCTTTCTGAAATGCCTGCTCCATAGATTTCAATTTTACTTTTATTTTAAACCTTTTCCTTATATTACTCCCTCTATCTTCTTGCACTTATTGAGACCTGGCTACTTCCCAATACACAGCTTCCCTGACCACTCTTTCTGGTACTGGCTTCACCTTCACTCAAAACTCATGATTCACTTCACGGCGGGGGAATCAGAATATTCCTTCCTCCCCATTGACACTTCCATATTTTTACTTTACCACCACCACTTAGTAACCTTTCCTCCTTTCAGGTTTACTCGATCAATACTTATCACCCAATTAAGATCCTGTAGCTGTCATCTATAGAACCCTCCCCTTCTTTCCTCAAAGAATTCAATGGTTGACTCACAGTCTTTCTCTCTTCCCCGACTCCTGTTCTCATACTAGGGGACTTCAACATACATATTGACACATCTTTAAACAAACTTCTCACTTATTCAACTTCTTCATTTCCTGTGAATTACTCTTCCACTTCACTTTGGCTATACACAGAGGTAGTGATGTCCTTAATCTTGTCACCACCCATGAGCGTTCTACATCGGTGCTTCGGAAATCTGAAATTCTCTTATCTGATCACAATCTCTTGTCATTCTAGGTCTCCCTCTGCCTTTCAACTCCTAACCTTGTTGTTTATTCTTCCTACAACCTCCAATACCCCCAGTCCCCAGTTCTCAGTCTGGCTATCACCCCTGCACAGGAAGCTATCTCTCCTGGCTTGCTTCAAGTCTCAGCTAAAATCTCTTCCTCTACAAGAAGCTTTTTCTTAGTGACTGTTAATTCTAGTGCCTTTTCTCTAAGGTTACCTGCAATGTACCCTGCACACATACTGCATATGCAAAACTGTTTTCATGTTGTCTCTACTCCATTAGAATGTGAGTTCCTTGAGGGCATGGGCTATTTTTGCCTTTCTTTATCCAGTGCTTAGCACAGTGCTTGGCATTTAGTAGATGCTTAATTAACAAATAACAAATTAATACCTGACAAGTGCATATTAAAAGCACAAACAAAATATAATGGGGAGTGCTCAAGGAAAAATACAAGTGAAGTTCAGTTAGGAGAATTGAACTTCAAGGCTTCATGAAATTTGAATTGATCTTTAAAGGATAGACAGGAATTCAATAAGTGACCTGTAGAAGTTGTAGATTAGAATCATAAATTTTAAAATTGGAAGAGACCTTAAAAGTCCATCTAGTTCAATGCCCCAACTTTACAGATAATGAAACTAAGACTCAGAAAAGTTAAATAAACTCCCCAAGACTAAGTTCTCTGACTCCAAATTCACTATTTTTTTCCACTGCACCCCACAAGATGAAGAGCTGGAAGTCAGAAGTATAGATTGAGGAGACATTTCCTAAGAAATGATAGTTGGAGCCATAGAAGTGAACGAGATTGTCAAGGGATAGTCAATGGACACCCATATTTAGGGTTCAGAGGAGAATGGTTACCAAGGTAAGAGGAAGAACATGTGAGTATGACGTTTGAGAAGCCAAGGGAATAGAAAAGACTAAGAGAGGTGAGGTGGTGGTCAATAACATATACTACAGAAAGGTCAAGAGAGAAAATGAAAGTGATCATTTCCAGCTGTATCTGAGAAATGTGCTAAATTCACAGGTAAGCTTGGAGTCATTAAAGAAATCATACTTCTTCTTGGGGGGGGAAAACCTACCTCTAAAAAATGGCTTCTAGTGATCATATATAGCTGTGAGTCATGGAACATTGTAGTTGATGGTCACCCAAAAGCCAAAGGAGAGATGCACTTAAGTATAAACAGATTAAAACTGACTAAAAATGAGGAATTAGGTCAGAAAAGTGGTTTAAATTATGGCACTAGAGAAATGGATGACATGGAAAAAAGTGGTGGAGTTATTATATGATAAATCCAAGAGACAGATGGACAGCCAGTGGTATGCTCCCTTTGAATCTACAAAATGAGAAAATAGTGGAAGGTCCCAAGCATGGTAGGTGAACTAACCTTTGGCAAATTCATTGAAGGACATGGATTAACTAGTTTGAATGTATAGCAACCTGTATCATTGGAGGAAATTGATAAGGTTACAAACCCATTGAAATTTTGGAATAGATGAGCTATTTGAACCCTTAGTAATTGTATATCTGGTTTGACACGTTTAAGAAATGAGAACTATAATTATGATTGATCACTTTTCAGTTTTTCTGAATTTAAATTTCAGCTTAAATAAATATCAATTGATTCCTTAAAGGGGAGTTACCACTATTTCTTTCCTTGAACAAGTAATACATTTAGTAGGAGGCAATCATAATTCTGTGGCATTTAATGTTGATTAATAGCTACGTTGACTAGAAAAAACATTCTCTCTTTCCTCATATTATCTTTAATGCTCTCAAGAAAGTTTCATTTGTAATTAAAAACAGGAAAAGGAAACTAAGGAGCTTTTCTTTGTTGTTTGTAAGATTTAAGAGCTCCACAAAAGGATTTTGATCTCAAGTATTAAATAGGTCACTCATAAGTTCATACACTGAGAGCTGGAAAGGACCTTAGAGATCATTTCATTCAACTCCCCCTCCTTTATTTTACACATGTGGAAACTGAGGCCAAGGTAATTAAATTTCTTTGCTAAAGTTATTTTCTGTCTTTCAAAGGAAGTAATGACATTTTAAATATGTGTAAAAGTTAACTATGAAACACCACTTTGCAGAAATATGTTTCATAGCACATCACGGCCCTAGGAAGTCTCAGATTGATAGTAAGTTTGATAAAGGCTTTTCAACAGAGGGAAGAGACATAGATTTTCTATCTCATGTATGAGACCAAGTTATACTTTGTAAGTCCTTCCTCACAAATTATCTAAAGAAATACTGTATTCGAGATTTTGTGAAATTCCACATGATTCAGCATGTATATAAAGAATGTGTGGTTGTCGTGTATCCACAGTGAAAACCACAGCAACTATGGAACATTTCTTGGCTCCTAAATTACTTTAAAAATGTGCTGAGTCTCATCTCCCCACTCTTCATTCTATAGAATAGCTATGAATATTGATGTTAAACAATATATATTTAAAAATTATTGACTGAGGGTTTACATTGTTCAAGACTTCTCTAGATGCTTGCAGGAATACAAGGCTGTGTGACACTATGAAAAGAGTATTGATTTAGGCTCAAGAGAGCTGAGTTCATACCCTGGCTCTGAAATTTACTTAGTGGGGAGAGAATAGACATACTTTTTAACCATCATTTTCTCATCTTGAAAAATAAGGATAATAACACTCATGTTTTGTGCTTCATAGGGTTGTGGTAAAAGGCTTATGGGCTCACAAGCACATAAATTACATCCAGTAGGGGCATTAGAGACCATCTAGTCCAATTTCCCACACACATACATATACATACACTTTTCAGTTGAAGAAATTTCCAAGTTACTCAAGTAGAAAGTGTTAGAGGCAAAATGTGAACCCAAATCCTCTGATTCCAAATTCAATGTGCTCTTTAGAATATCATGTGCTTTGCAAATCTTAAAGTGCAAGAAAGATACAAGCAATCATCCTTACGCAACAAAAAATAAAAACATGGCCACAGCCTTCACAGAGTTCAAAGTCCAGTGCGTGGTGAACCTGATTTTCTTCTCATGTATGTATGTATGTGTGTGTATGTGTGTGTGTATATATATATATACATATATATGTATATGTATATGTGTATATATGTATATATGTGTGTATATATGTATATGTGTGTATACATATATACATACACACATACACACACATATATACATATACATACATATATGTATACATATATATGTATATATATATATGATAGATAGTTTCCTAAGAATTATCAGATATGTCTTTAGCGGAAGGGAGAAAAGGAAGATAGACCTGTTATTTCATTGGTTTGTGGAACTCCTTGACGTGGAAACTACTTCTTCCAATGCAAACCAACAATAAATCTATAATATATAGTTGTAGAGAGTTGCCTATCTTGAACACAGTTCTTTTTGGCTATAATAGTTCTCCCTCTATCCACTATGCCACCTTACCTTTCAAATATACATGTCTTATGCAATATAAATGGCATTAGTTATAGCATTTACTACCTCATAGCCACAGTTTCTCCATCAGGTTGGCTGGTACAGTAGGGATGCATTTTTACTATCATCAACATCATTTTTCCTTTGTCATAGAGCATAAGAGGATCTCAAGGAATGTTTGTTGAATAATAAATGAGTGAATTAATAACATCCACAATGGGTAAACACAGCCTGCTGCCTCCTTTCCAGATATTTTTCTTGCCAGTCAGGAGCATGGAAGTTGGTATTCTGGCCAGACAAGAGGGAAGAATGCTATGAGTCCTGTATGTAGAACATTCCATTTTCCTCTTTGAAGAAAGAAGTTTAGTGAGTGATGTACTTCACATAAATGGGGAGGACAATGCCACCATAATCTCTTATGGGAGGGGGGGAGTGGTTTCTGGATTCTATCAGAAGAGAGAAACAATTCTTTCTGGTATTTAGATATTGATCCATTAGTGTGTTTTTGGTTTTTTTTTACAACTCATTGATTCTATGAAAATATTGCAGAATTCCTAATCAAAGAAAAAAGAATGTAATTATTGATCACAGAATATTAGAATTTGAAAGGAAATCAGAGGTCATACAGTCTAGAACCCTCATTTGACAAATGATGAAACTTGCTGAGGTTTGTGGAGATGAGATGACTTACCCAAGGTCATCAGGCAATAAATGGCAAAGATAAAATTCAAACCCAGTTTATCTTGTTCCAAATCTGCAGTTCTTTTTCATTGTTTCATGCTTCTTCCCTTCCTGGATCTATTATTTGTCTCCAGCAATGGATTTGTTAAATTATGCAGTCATTTGGCTATGCTTTGACTTTCTGTTCTGTCTATGACCTTCCAAATCCCCCAGTTTCTTAATATTACAGAGCAGTTAGTCTACTCACCTGAAGAGGAGAAAAATCCACTTAATGGGGAAATATAGTCTTTGCAATATCATTGCCTAGAGCTTTACTGTTTTACAGTGTTTGATCAAGCAGCAATATCCTAATTCCCAAGTCATGGCTCAATGACTGAACTAAATCATTACATTTAGCAAGTGCATCAATATATTCATCTCAAGATAATTTAATTTTGAAGGCCTGTCTTACTATCACTTGCTTCAGCAGATCTTTACTTGCAGTCTTTTTGTTTTTGTTTTTGTTTTGTTTGTTTGTTTTTTTGTTTTGGGAGTTTTTTGTTATTTTTTTTATTTTGGCTATTCATTTTAAATGCAACAACTATTTCTTGTAAGATTATCCTTGAAGTAGCATTTCCTATCTTAGCAACCTCACTTTAAAGAACCATTCATCTTTCTACTTTGAGTCCAAAGGCCACCTTTCATCATTAGGGAGAACAAAGTTTTAATTCTCTGGACACACGGGTTGTAATTTGAACTTGACCTGAAGAAATCAAGTTCACAAGTAGCCTAGTTACTCCACATAAAATACTCTTGGGAAGACACTCAAGTCCAGTTTGCCTTTTGTGACTTGATGCTGGGGTAAATTTTATGGAATCTCTAAAAGGTGACTCAAAGATCACTATGTCAGCCAATGCTTGCTTCAACTCTTTGACTTTGCTCTCCATTAAGTAAGAGTTAAACAAAATGTTTGAATGGAACATTTAATAACAAAAGACATTTATGATGTTTACTTAATGTTTTGGACCATTAAGCATCAATGACATGAGTTATTGTAAGTAATATCTGGCCAAAAATCTTTTGACCAATCTTTATTTTACAGCTCTCTGGCCTGCCAGCATCCCAATTCGAAAAAATCTGTGGTCAAATCCGAGTTTTCTCAGAGGACTTTGGATTTGAAAGTATCTCATCTTGCCAGAAAGTACCTTTTGAAGTTTACATTAACATGGATATTTATTTATTTTTTCCTTGTAACAATGACAGTGGTTGAGATAAACTGTTTAATTCTAAATAGAAAACACATCTGCTGTTTCTGCATTGTTTGTGGTTGCTGGAGGGGTGACAATTTAAACCAAGTAGCACACATGACATTTTAAGTGAGATGTTGTATGAGGGTTTGCAGCTGCTGACATTGTCTTTCTTTTCCCTTTCAGCTTGGCTTAATGGGGCTGCCCTGGCTAAAGCACCAGCTCACATTTGTACTATGAATGCCACTTCAGAGAGGATGCTTCTTCTGGCCTTGGTTCATTCTCAGTGAGCAGAAACAGGTAGAAATGTTGTTGTTTCTGCAATTGGCCGTAAAGTAGAAATAATTATATATTTCTTTGGTTGGAGATGAGATGGTAAACTAAATGATGACTCAGTTCTGTGAAAGAATCATGGGATTCAAGATATGAAGGACAGATCTATGAGCACAAAATGGAATAAAGTCTCCATAATTATCTGATGTTAAACTGCAGAAAAAAGTAGATTTGGGAGTGGTGAGTTATATCTACATAAGTCAAATGCACTAGCTATTCACCATTAAACTTTGTGTTCAATTATGGCCCATGTTGAAAAAATGGATCATTTGCAGACTACTACTTCTGTGTGAATGTTGAGTGCTTGCTCACAAATTGTTGTACTTTTGTTTATACATGATTTGAGCAAGATTTTTATCTGGTTGGTCAAGACCTCTGGTTTACCTCTTTTTTCTATTTATCCACATTTTCTTTTTTTAATTTATTTTTAATTTATGAAATAAAACAAGCACTTCCATAACATAGTACAATAAAAAAGATGATTTTACATGAAACTGCAAATCTGCTAAGCACATCTTGCTATTCCTTTCAAATGTTCAACAAAATTATCATGTAAATTTCTTTTTTTTCCTCTTCCCGCCCTCCTATCCCTTAGCCTAGAGATGGCTACTATTACACACACACACACACACACACACACACACACACACACACACACACAACACACACACAGGTACACAAAAAATATTTAATACATACTTCTATTTATCAGTTTTCTCTGGACACAGATAGCATCTTTCTTCATATGTTCTTTATAGTTAATTTGGGTATTTATAATGGTCATAATATAATGACTTATTTGCTCAGAATTGTTCTTAAAACAATATTGCTGTTAATCTACATTTTCAAATGGTTATACTGAGATTTGAGGAGCAACTGTTGACCAGTTGTTTTAAAAGTTGTCACTCTTCCCTAAATGTAATAATGGCTCCTATTCATATAGTGATGTGAAGTTTGCAAAGTATTAAATTTAAATTATTTAACATCCTTATGGTAGAAGTGTTATTTTGTCCCTGTTTGAGAGATGATCAAATAACATAATACCTCAGTGTTTCAGGAAACTCTAAGATAGTTAAAGAAGACATACTGATTTGCATAGACGGTGGAAGTTTTCTCATCCGAGAGTTACTAATGAAATCACAAGTCTAGTGCCTTTACAGATGAGGAAAATGAGGGTAGATGAGGGAAATGTGCCCAGAACCACATTGCCAGCTTATGTGTGAAGCAGGATTCAAATCCACATCTCCCTGGCTGAAGGTCTAGCACCCTATCTACTATAGCACATTATTTCTCTATTCATTATCAGTTCACCCTCTATGTTAGTTCATTCATTCATTTATTTATCAAATATCTGTTGGGTCTAAAATACTATAAACAGAAATTTATATGATATGAAAACCAAAAAATCAATAAATTTGTTTTTTAAAGATTCTATACAAAAGTATTGAGATGAGTGTGGGGTCAAGATGTCAGAGTACAAGCAGGTACCCCGAGCTGAATTCTCTGAACATTCCCCTCTACAAAATCAAATTTTGGAGCAGCAAAGCCAACAAAAGATCAGAGCAAGATATTTTTTCCAACCTCAGTCAACTTAGGAGGTTGACAAGAGAGTTCAGTGACAATGGGTGGGAGCCTCTGTAGTGCAGCAGCGGTACCAGCAATGGGCTGTGGAGGTGGCTGTGACAGCAGAAACAGCAGCAGAAGCAGACACAGCTTCAGGAGTTCTCAGCCTAGGAATAGTAAGGGTAGGATTGTGTCAGAGAACTGGTGAGAAAGAGTTTACAGGATCCTTTGCTGGCACTGTACATAGCTGGGGATGATTGGCAACTCAGTTGTGCATACACAGTTCTAGGACACAGATCCAGGGTGGAGAGGAACACATACAATGAGTCACTAGGAAGCAGGGCCCCTGGACTCTGCCTGAGACAGAGAGAATCATTAGTGCTTGTGCTACAGGAGAGCAAGGTGCCTGGTCACAGTCCCAGGGCCAAGAGGAGCATTACCATTTGTGGCTACAGGGGAGCAGGGCCCTCCCTGGTTAAAGACTAGAATGTAGAGCAGGAAGATCAATGACCACACCTCTCCCATGTTTACACCACCTTGGAATCACTGCAAACTTGCAGATCCCTGGAACTAGGTCTGAAAATAGCAGCAGCACCTCCCCACCCCAAGTGAGCAGAGCCCAATTTTAACGGAAAGTTCAAAGTCAAGAAATAGACTTGAAAAATGAACAAACAACAAAAAAGAGAACTCAATCATAAAAAGCTACTGCAATGACAGCGAAGACCAGGACATAAACTCAGAAGAAGACAATATGAAAACAGTTACAAACAAAGTCTCAAAGCAAAGTGCTAATTGAATCTAAGCCCACAAGAATTCTGGAAGAGTTAAAGAGATAAGAGTGGGAGAAGAAAAATTGAAAAAAGAAGTGAGAGTGATGCAAGAAAATTATGAAAAGAGAATTAGCAGCTTGGTAAGAGAGGCACAAAAAAAAAAATACTGAAGAAAATAATGCCTTAAAAAATAGAATTGGCCAAATGGTAAAAGAGGCAAAAAAGAAAATCACTGAAGAAAAGAATTCCTTGAAAAGCTGAATAGGCCAACTGGAAAAAGAGGTGTAAAAGCTCATTGAAGAAAATGATTCCTTGAAAATTAGAATTAAGCAAATGGAAGCTAATGACTCCATGAGAGATCAAGAAATAATAGAACAAAATCAAGAGAATGAAAAAAATAGAAAAAAATGTGAAATATCTCAAAAAAAACAGCTGTCCTGCAAAATAAATTGAGACATATAATTTAAGAATTATGGGCCTACCTGAAAGCCATAATAAAAAAACCTAAATATCATCTTTTAAGAAATTATCAAAAAAGCTGCTCTGATATTCTAGAAACAGAGGACAAAATAGAAATGGAAAGACACCATTGATCATCTCTCTGAAATAGATCCCAAAATGAAAACTCCCAGGAATACTATAGCCAATTCTAGAGCTCTCAGGTCAAGGAGAAAATATTGCAAGTCAAAAAGAAACAACTCAAATATCATGTAGCCACAGCTGGGATAACATAAGATTAAGCAGTTTCTATAGTAAAGGATCAGAGGCTTGAAATGTGATATTCCAGAGGACAAAGAAGCTAAGATTACAACCAAGAACAACCTACTCAGCAAAACTAAGTATAATCTTTCAAAGGAAAAAAATAAACATTTAATGAAATAGAGGACTTCCAGGTATTCCTGATGAAAAGACAAAAGCTGAATAGAAAATTTGACATTCAAACAGAAAACTCAAGAGAAGCATAAAAGGTTGACATGAAAAAAAAAATAAATTATTACTATATGGGAAGGTGATACATATAACTCCTAAGAATTGTACTGCTTATTAGGGCTATTAGAAGGAATCTACACAGACAGAGAGTGTGAGTGTGAGTTAATTATGTTGGGAAAATCTAAAAAAAATGAAGGGGTGAAAAAGAGGGATGCACTAGAAGGGGAAAGAGAGAAGTAGAATGGGGGAAATTTCCTCACATAAAAGAAGTATGTAAGAAAGAGTTTTTGTAGTGTAGGGAAAAATGGAGGAGAGGGATGGCAAGCAATGCTTGAACCTCACTCTCATCAAAATTAGTTCAAAGAGGAAAGACTATATATACACACTCAATTAGAAATAGAAATAGAAATCTATCCTACCCAAATAAAGATATAGGAGGGTAAGGGGGAAAAAGATATGGGCCAGGGGAGATGACAAAATTGAGGGCAGATTAAGGGAGGCAGTGGTCAGAAGCAAAACACATTTTTGAGAAGGGACAAGATAAAAAGAGAAACTGAAATAGAAGAAAATAGGATGGAAGAAATTTACAGTTAGTAATCATGATTGTAAATGTGAATGGGATGAACTCACCTATAAAACAGAAGCAAATTTCAAAATGGATTAGAAACCAGAATCTAACAATATGTTTGTTACAAGACACACCCTTGAAACAGAAAGATGAATAAAGAGTTAAAATAAAGGGATAGAGTGCATTCTATTATGAGTCAGCAGAAGTAAAAAAGGTAGAGGTAACAATCATGATCTCAGATAAAACAAAAGAAAAATAGGCCTAATTAAAAGAGATAATCAGGGAAACTACATTTTGCTAAAAGATACCACAGAGAATAAAGTAATATAAAAAAAATTTACAGCAAGTTTCCCTGATAAAGACTTCATTTCTCAAACATATGGATGGGGAACTGAGTTGAATTCATAAAAATAAGAGCAATTTCCCAATTGATAAATAGTCACAGGATATGAAGAGGCAGTTTTCAGAAAAAAAAAATCAAAGGTATCTATTGTCATAATAAAATGCTCTAAATTGTTGTTCTTAGAAATGCAAATTAAAACAACTTTGAGATACTACCTCACAACTATCAGAAATGAACAATACTGGAAAACATAAGGGAAAATATTTATACTAATGCACTTTTGGTGGAGTTGTGAATTGCTCTAACCATTCTAGAGAACAATTTGGAAAGTGAAAGGGGAGAAGATTAAGTAAAGAGGGGGTGACAGAAGAGAGGGCAGACTGGGGGAGATGGTAGACAAAAGGAAAACACAGGTGAGGAGGGAAAGAGTGAAAGGAGAGAGAGGACAAACAGGATGAAAAATAGGATGGAGAGAAATACATATTTAATAATCATAACTATGAATGTGAATGAGATAAACTCTCCCATAAAACAGAAGTGGATAACAGAATGGATCAAAAACCAGAATCCTACAATAGGTTGTTTATAAGAAACATACTTGAAGCAGAGAACCACAACAGAGTAAATGTAAGGGGGGGGGGGTGGTTTAAAGCAGAACTCATTATACTTCAGCTGAAGTAAAAAAAAAAAATAGGGGTAGTAATACTGTTTGTGGCTTCCCAATATTTGAATTGTTTTTTCTGGCCACTTGAAGTAATTTTTTCCTTGACCTGATAGTTTTGTAATTTGGCTATAATGTTCCTTGGAGTTTTCATTTTGTGATCTCTTTCCTGAGGTGATTGGTGGATTCTTTCAATGCCTATTTTGCCCTATTGTTCTAAGATATTAGGGCAGTTTTTCTTGATAATTTCTTAAAAGATGCTGTCCAGGTGCTCCTTTTGATTGTGGCTTTCAATAGTCCAAAGATTATGACATTGTCTCTCCTAGATCTTTTTCAGTTGTTTTTCCAATGAGGTATTTTATATTTTCTTCTATTTTTTTTCATTCTTTTGAATTTGATTGATTCTTGATAGCTCATAGAGTCATTAGCTTCTACTTTTAGGGAGTTGTTTTCCTCAGTTAGCTTTTGTACTTCCCTTTCCATTTGACCAATTCTACTTTTAAAGTAGTTGTTTTCTTTTTCTAAGCTGTTGACTCTTTTTTCACAATTCTCTTGTATCACTCTCATTTCTTCTCCCATTTTTTCCTCTACATTTTTATATGATTTTAAGCTCCTTTTTGAGCTCTTCCATGAGTTCTTTCTAAACTTGAGACCACTTTCCATTTTTCTTTGAAGTTTTGCCCATTGGCATTTTAACATTATTGTCATCTTCTGAGTTTGTGTCTTGATCTTCCCTGTGACCATAATAACTTTCCATAGTCAGATTCTTTTATTGTTTTTTTTTTGCTCATCTGTTTTGGCCTTTTTCTTTTCTCACCTCTTGGGGCACTACCTCAGGTTTATTGTGCCAGGGGCTGCAGGCCCTGGCTATTTATCTGGTGCTTCACCAATGTTGCCCTATAACCTATAGGGGACCCTCCTGGTACTGCACTAAGGGAGTGGGGAGTGGCTGGCAGTGTTAAAGGCCATAGGGAACTGGCAGCTTACCTGGTGCTGAACCAGGGTCCTAGTGCTGGTGTCTGGAATGTTCTGAGGCAAGTGGGGAGTTTTTGCATTTCCCTGGGCTACACTGAAGCCCATAGTGGTCTGACCACTGGACTTTCTATTTACTTGAGGCTATACTGAAGCATGTGGCAGATCTTGAAGATGGAGTCTGCCCATTCCCCTGGCTATGCTGAGGCACATGGGGGGCCCTGATGTTGGCGTTTGCCTGCTCCACTACACTGGGGCTCAGGATCTGCCCCTGGTTTGTTGGGGTGGGGCTTTCTGACTTCCCAGATTCCAACATCATGCTTTATCTGAAATCTCAGCCTGGAGCCTCACTTAGCACCTGGAATCTCACTGATCTCATTTGAGTTTCATGACACTAAAGGCTATTGTAAAGGTTGTACCTTAAACACTCATCAGCAAATACTCTAGTAATTATGATAAGAAGTAAACAAGATAATATGTGTGAAGCACTTTACAAACCTTAAATGCTACATGAATGTTAATAATCATAATATTAAGTAGTAGTAGTAGTAGTAGTAGTAGTAGTAGCAACAATGAAGTGGCACAGTGGATTGAGTGCCAGGTTTGAAATCAAGAAAATTCATCTTCCTGAGTTCAAATCCAACCTCAGATACTTACTAGCTGTGTGACCCTCGGCAAATTCCTTAACCTGTTTGCCTCAGTTTCCTTATCTGTGAAATGATCTGGAGAAGGAAAGAGTCAGACATGATTGAAAACAAGTGAAAAAAATAAAAACTAGTGATGGTGGTGGAGGCAGTAGTAGTTATTGTAGTAGAAGTAGTAGTAATAGCAGTAGTAATTGACATTAAGAGGGTAGAAAAAAATTAATAAGAGTAGCAAACCAGTCTTCTTCCACTCTAACACTAGGAAGAAGGAAAGAGATACTAATAGAGAGGTCTGCTTCTGGGAGTCAAGATGGCAGAGCAAAAAGATAGTTGCTCTCACTCTCCCCTACCAACCTCTGAAAACCCAGAAAATATCACCCCTGAAAAAACCCTGGATCAGCTGAACCAGAAGAAAGATGGGGAACAGCAGTGCAGTAACCCAGGTAGCTAGAGGTATTAATGGGAAAGACCCCTCTCACCCTAGGGGAAGAGGAGCAGTATGGAATGGGAATTGCCCAGCCAGCTAGTGGAAAGACCCACTTTAGCACACCAGGAGGAGATTCTGGTTCCTTGGCATTCTACAGCAAATGGGTCTTCCAGTGCCTCAGCAAAAATAAGGGAAGCAGCACTACAAAGGGCTCCAGGTGGATAAGCACCCTGCAGCATTCATCAGAAAGGAGCTGAAGAAAGCAACCTAGAGTTGCCCAAAAGTTCCAGTCTTGCTGATTCCAACCCAACACCAGGTAAGCTATCAGAACCCTACAGCCTCCAACTGCCAACCAGAAGGAGATCCTGAAGCCCAGGTGGCCGAGCAGGCAAACACCAAGAGCTGGACCTCCGAGTGCCTCAGTAAGGGTGGAGCAACCGGCAGAAACCAGCTCAGAAAACCATCAGGTGCCTTGGCATTCTACAGCAAAGGAGTCTCCCAGTGCCTCAGCAGAACTAAGGGAGGCAACACTGCAAGGGGCCCCAGGCAGATAAACACCCTGCAGCACCCATCTAAAAGGAGTTGAAGAAAGATAAAGGAAAGGAAAAGCAGGCAACCTAGATTTGCCTGAAAGTTCCAGCCTTGCTGATTCCAGCCCAACACCAGGTAAGCTGTCAGAATCCTACAGCCTACAATTGACAACATAAGAGGCCCCAGCACACAAAGCCAGTGACCAAGACCTAGGTTCCCAACACAAGAAGCTTGGGTCAGTGCCCTCTGCTCCCCAGCAGGAGAGTGTAGTTTCTTTAAAGGCCAAGGAATAAAGAAACACCATGAGTAAAAAAGAAACATACGGTAGATTCATATTAAGAGAAGAGTGAAGATCAAGACAGAAATTCTGAAGAGGACAACATTGTCAACAAACCCACATCAGCAACATCAAAAGGGAATATTAACTGGTCTGAAGCCCAAAAAGCCTTCTTAGAAGAGCTCAAGAAGGATTTTAAAAGTCAAATGAGAGAGATGGAGGAGTCCTTCAATAATACAATTGGCCAACTGAAAAAAAAGTACACTGAAGAAAACAAATCCCTTAAAAATACAATTGGTCAATTGGAGGAGAAAATACAAAATCTAACAGAAGAAAACAATATGTTAAAAACTAGAATTGGACAAATGGAAATTATGACTATATGAGAGAGCAAGAATCAAACAGAAACAAAAAAATGAAAAAATAGATGAAAATGTAAAATACCTCATGGGTAAAACAACTGACCTGGAAAATAGATCCAGGAGAGACAATTTAAAAATTATCAGCCTACCTGAAAATTATGATGAAAAAAAAGAGCCTGGAAAGTATCTTTCAGGAAATCATAAAGGAAAACTGCCCTGAAGTCCTAGAACCTGAAGGTAAAATAACTATAGAAAGAATCCACTGCTCCCCACCTGAAAGAGATCCCAAATTGAAAATGCCAAGGAATATAATAGCTAAATTATGAAATTACCAGATTAAAGAGAAAATACTGCAAGCAGCCAGAAAGAAACAATTTAAATATCATGGAATCACAGTCAGGATTACACAGGACCTTGCAGCTTGTACATTAAAAGACCATAGGGCATGGAACATATTCCGTAAGGCAAAGGAGCTTGGATTGAAGCCAAGGATCAAATGCCCTGTGAAAATGAGCATGATTTTTCAGGGGAGGAGATGGGTATTCAATGAAATAGGGGACTTCCAAAACTTCCTGATAAAAAGACCAGAGCTCAACAAAAAATTTAATCTTCAAGTACAAGATTCAAGAGAGACATAAAAAGGTAAATGGGACAGAAAGATACAATATGTTGTTAATAAGGGCAAACTGTTTACATCCCTACAAGGGAAGATGGCACTTGCAACTCTTTAGAATTGTATTGTTATTACACCATGTTAAAGGAGTTTACCTAAAGGGGGTGGATATAAGTTGACTTTGATATAATAATAAATAATAATAAAAAAAATCTAATCAAGTGGGTTAAATGGATCCCAGTAAGTGGATTAGTCTGATCTAAAAAAATGTACTGAGAAAGGAGGAGGCAGACAAGGGTAAATTACATTACAGGAAAAGATACAAAAACCTATTAGAAAAGAGGTAAAGAAGGGAGGGGGATGAGCATTGTTTGAAACTTACTGTCATCAGATTTGGCTCAAGAAGGGAATAACATAATCAGTTAGGTATAGAAATCTAACTTGCCCTGTAGGCAGTAGGAAGGAAAAGGGGAAAGAAAAGGGAAGGGGTATAGAAGGGAGGGAAGAAGCAGTAACTGTAAAGGGGAAGAAAAGGGGAAGGGATAATAGAAGGGACTGAAGTGGGACTGAAGGAGGTGGTGGTCAAAAGCAAAACACTAGTGAGGGGAGGGAAAGGAGAAAGAAAAGCATAAATGGGGGATAAAGGATGGAGAAAAAAACACAGATAGTAATCATAACTGTGAATGTGAATGGGATGAACTCTCCCATAAAACAGAAGTGGACAGCAGAATGGATTAAAAACCATAATCCTACAATATGTTGTTTACAGGAAACATATGTGAAAAAGAGTGACACATACAGGGTAAAGGTAAAAGGTTGGAGCAGAAAATATTGTGCTTCAGCTGAAGTAAAAAAAAGCAGGGGTAGATCTCAGACAAAGCAAAAGCAAAAATAGATCTTATCAAAAGAGATAAGGAAGAAAGTACATACCCCTAAAAGGCACCGTAGACGATGAAGTAATATCATTACTAAACATATATGCACCGAATGGTATAGCATCCAAATTCTTAGAGGAGAAGTACAGGGAGTTACAGGAAGAAATAGATGGCAAAACTATACTAGTGGGGCACCTCAACCTCCCCTTTTCTGAACTAGATAAATCTAACCACAAAATAAACAAGAAAGAAGTTAAGGAGGTGAATAGAACATTAGAAAAGTTAGGTATGATAGACCTCTAGAGAAAACTGAATGGGGACAGAAAGGAATATATTTTTTTCTCAGCAGTACATGGCACATACACAAAAATTGATGATGTACTAGGGCATAAAAACCTCACAATCCAATGCAGAAAAGCAGAAATATTAAATTCATCCTTTTCAGATCACGATGCAATAAAAATTATATGTAATAAAGGGCCATGGGAGGATAGTTGAAAAAATAATTGGAAACTAAATAATCTAATCCTAAAAAATGATTGGGTCAAATAACAAATCATAGAAACAATCAGTAATTTCATTCAAGAGAATGACAGTAATGAGACAACATATCAAAACTTATGGGATGCAGCAAAAGCAGTTCTTAGGGTAAGTGTTATATTTCTAAATGCTTACATAAATAAAATACAAAAGAAGAGATCAATGAATTGGGCATACAACTAAAAAAACTAGAAAAAGAACAAATTAAAAATCCTCAATTAAACACCAAATTAGAAATATTGAAAACCAAAGGAAAAATTAAGAAAATTGAAATTAAGAAAACTATTGAACTAATAAATGAAACTAAGAGCTGGTTTTACAAAAAAAAAACGAATAAAATAGATAAACCTTTGGTCAATTTAATTAAAAAAAAAGAAGAAAACCAAATTACTAGTATCAAGAATGAAAAGGGTGAAGCTACCACCAAGGAAGAGAAAACTAAAACAACAATTAGGAATTGTTTTGCCCAACTATATGCCAAGAAATTTTACAATCTTAGTGAAATGGATACATATTTACAAAAATATAAATTGCTCAGATTAACAGAAGAGGAAGTAAAATACTTAAATAACCCCATCTCAGAAAAAGAAACTGAACAAGCCATTGATGAGCTCCCTACGAAAAAATCTCCAGGGCCAGATGGATTTACATGCAAATTCTATCAAACATATAAAGAACAACTAAATCCAATACTATATAGACTATTTGGGAAAACAAGTGAAGAAGGAGTCTTACCAAATTCTTTTTATGATACAAATATGGTGCTGATACCTAAACCAGGAAAAGTCAAAACAGAGAAAGAAAATTATAGACCAATTTCTCTAATGAATATAGATGCAAAAATTTTTAAACAAAATATTAGCAAATAGATTACAGCAACTTATCACAAGAATACTATGCTATGACCAGGTAGGATTTATACAAGGAATGCAGGGCTGGTTCAACATTAGGAAAACTATCAGCATAGTTCATCGTATCAACACCAAAACTAACAGAAACCACATGATCATCTCAATAGATGTAGAAAAAGCTTTTGACAAAATACAACATCCATTCCTATTAAAACACTAGAGAGCATAGGTATAAATGGAGTCTTCCTTAAAATAATAAATAGCATCTATCTAAAACCTTCAGCAAGCATTATATGTAATGGGGACAAGCTAGAAGCATTTCCAATAAGATCAGGGGTGAAACAAGGATGTCCATTATCACCACTGTTATTCAACATCATACTGGAAATGTTAGCTTTAGCAATAAGAGAAGAAAAAGGCATTGAAGGTATTAGAATAGGCAGAGAAGAAACAAAGCTATCACTCTTTGCAGATGACATGATGTTATACTTAGAGAATCCCAGAGAATCAAGTAAAAAACAACTTGAAATAATGAATAACTTTAGCAAAGTTGCAGGCTATAAAACAAACCCACATAAATCATCAGCATTTCTATATATTACCAACAAAGCCCAATAGCAAGAGATAGAAAGAGAAAATCCATTTAAACTTATTGTAGACATTATAAAATATTTAAGAGTCTACCTCCTGATACAAACCCAGGAACTCTATGGACACAGTTACAAAACCCTTTTCACACAAATAAAGTCATATCTAAATAATTGGAAAAACATCAGTTGCTCATGAGTAGGCTGAGCTAATATGATAAAAATGACAATTCTACCTAAGCTAATCTATTTATTCAGTGCCATACCAATCAAACTACCAAAAAATTATTTTATAGAGTTAGAAAAAATAATAAGATTCATCTGGAAGAACAAAAGGTCCAGAATATCAAGGGAACTAATGAAAAGAAATGCAGGGGAAGGTGGCCTAGCCATTCCAGATCTTAAATTGTACTATAAAGCAGCAATCATCAAAACTGTTTGGTACTGGCTAAGAAATAGAGTGGTGGATCAGTGGAATAGGTTAATATGCAAGACACATTAGTCAATGACTATAGTAATCTATCACTTGATAAACCCAAAGACCCCAGCTTCTGGGATAAGAACCCACTCTTTGAAAAAAAACTGCTGGGAAAACTGGAAAATAGTATGGTAGAAACTAGGCATAGACCAAAATCTCACACCATATACCAAAACAAAGTCAAAATAGGTTCAATATAGTTATAAAGGCTGATACTATAAGCAAACTGGGACAGCAAGGAATAGTTTACCTGTCAGATCTATGGAGAATGGAAGAATTCATGACCAAAAAGGAGATAAGAACATTACAAAAAGCAAAATGGATAATTTTGATTACATTAAATTGAAAAGTTTTTGCACAAACAAAGCCAATGCAACTAAGATTAGAAGGAAGGTAGAAAATTGGGAAAGAATTTTTATAACCAGTTTCTCTGATAAGGGCCTCATTTCTAAAATATATAGAGAATTAAGTCAAATTTATGGAAGTGATTATTGATAAATCAAAATAAATTTATTTAAAAAAATTTTTTTAAATATAAAAAGAGATACTAATAAAAGAAGATGAAGAACCCTGTTACTTCTGGACAAATGCTATCAGGTTAACCCATAATGAACATATGTTGGATAAATATTACTGTGGTGTCTTGCCATGAATGAGCATTTTATCAGGAGAAATGTATCTGCTTATAAATTTGACTTTCAAAAAAGAGAAAAATCTTTCCATTTCCCCTGATAACCTCACAAGTTACTGCCCTTTATCTTTCTTTTCTTTTTTTTTGGTGATTGAGGTTAAGTGACTTGCCCAGGGTCACACATCTAGTAAGTGTCAAGTGTTTGGTCTGAGGTCAGATTTGAACTCAGGTCCTCCTGACTTCAGTACCAGTGCTCTATCCACTGTCTCCTTTTCAATACTAAACTTGTTGAGATTCCCTTGCATTTATTGTCTCCACTTCCTCACTGTATATTTTTCATCTCTTTTGTTAATGCTTCCAGCCCCATCCTGCTAATGAAATTGCTCTTTCAAAGGTTACCAGTTATATATAGACCTTCAAAGAGTATGAGTGTGCCTTAGCAAGACAGCTGGCCCCAGGGAAAAGGCCAATGGTCATGCTAATCAGTGTGTCCTGGATTATGCTCACTGAACACTTATGAATATTCTATTGTTAAATCTAATGGCCTTTTCTCATTACTTACCTTAACCCCTAACTTTAGGCAGTTTTTGAGATTATTAACTAACCCTATCTCTAAAATGCTTTCCTTTCCCTTGGCTTCCTTTCTTCTGATAAAATAAATGGCAAAGAAGACTTGAAATCAAAGACCACCTCTGCAACTCAGTACATT
Source organism: Vombatus ursinus (assembly GCF_900497805.2). NCBI lineage: Eukaryota > Metazoa > Chordata > Mammalia > Diprotodontia > Vombatidae > Vombatus > Vombatus ursinus. The sequence continues at coordinate 16,207,328 of NW_020948910.1, read as the reverse complement.
CAAGATCTTGGCAAGTTACTTAATTTCTCAAGGCCTCAGTTTTTTTTTTTAATCTGCAAAATTAGGGGTTTGGATTAATTGGCATTTAAGAACCCCTCCAGTTCTGAATCAATGATCTTTGTTCCCTCTAAAATCCTTTGATACAATACTGGTTTTACTCTGCCCATCCCCTTATTTTTCTATCTCTTTTATTGATTCATCATCATTGATGTCACCAAAGCTTTGTCTTGAATCTTTTTGTCTCTCTATTCTCTGGTAACCTCATCTACTCCCATGAGAATTACCAATGTTAGGTGGATTACTTCAAAATATATACACATGTATATACACGTGTGTGTGCTGAATTTTCAGGCCACTGAAACATTCATCTCCTTTTCTAATTAACTGCTTTCTAGCCAAGCCTTCTCCATCTTGGGTTTTGATGTTGTTATTTTGAAACCAGAATAGACTTTACATTTATTCATCCTGAATTTATTTTATTAGATTTTACTCAATGTTTTAACTTATAGAGTTCTTTCTGGATCTTAATTCTAATGTTTAACATGTGAGCTATCCCTCCCACCTTTGTGATAACTGCAGGTCTTTAAAGTATGTCATGTATGCCCTTATCCAGGTGATAGAAATATTAAACAACAATAGGAAAAGCACAGATCCATTGGACATTTCCCAGGAGTGCTTTCCAAGTGGGCTTAGAAGTAATATATTTATCCATTCAAATAGCCCTAAATCTACCAAACTACTATTTTCTAGCCTACAGCTTTCCAAAGAAATATCATGAAAGACTTTATCAAATGTTTTACTAAAATCTAGATCAATTATATCTATAGCCCTTTATTGATCTACCAGTCAAATAAACCTTATTTAAAAGAAAATAAAAGGAAATGAGGCTTAACCAGCATGAGCTGGTCTCAATAAAACAACGCTGGCTTTATATGACCAATGTTGGGGTTTTCCCCTTAGATGTTCACTAACAATCCCATTAATTTTATAATCTGTAATTTTGATAGGAATTTGTTAGGTTCAGTGGCCTAAAGTTTGTTTACTCTTTTTGTTTCTTTTTTAAAATTAAAGTAACATTCGCCCTTCTCTTCGATAACCTTTCAAAGATTGCTGACAGTGACTCAAGAAATCACATCTAACAATTCTCTTTGTGTCCCTAGGATGTAGTTGTTCTGGGCTTAGTTTCTTAAACATATCAGAGGTTCCTGAGTTCTCAATGTCTCTCTATTCTTCTTGGGTATCAACTGCCAATCAGCTGGGTTTTTTGTTTGTTTGTTTGTTTGTTTTGTTTTACTAGGCATCTGGGGTTAAGTGACTTGCCCAGAGTCACACAGCTAGTAAGTGTTTTGTGTCTGAGGCCGTATTTGAACTCAGGTCCTCCTGACTCCAGGACCAGTGCCCTATGCACTGTGCCAACTAGCTGCTCCTAATCAGCTGTTTTTGTTTTATCCTTTACGATTCTAAAGATCATTCTTGGAGGAGGGGGGGAGCAGGAGAAGGAGAAGGAGAAAAGGAGGAGGAGGAGGAGGAAGAGGAGGGCTAGGCTAGGCTGCTTCACAGGAATCCAAAACTAGTTCTCAGACATCTTTTTTTTTAATTTGGCTGTTATTTCCCAAATCTTCCTCTCCTTCTGAAGACTTTGACTTCCATTGACAGCAGTGACAAAAATACACTTGTACTTCTAAAATCTTCAATTTCTTACCCAAGACTTTATAATCTTGAGCTGTATGTTCTTGGTATCTTCTAACAATATTATTTATGTTCATATGAATTACCAGAAGTGGTTAGTAGCTACCTAGTTTGACATGTCTTAAGAGGTTCACTACCCCATGGATGCAGTGGAACTCTCTATCATTTTTAAGTCAACAAATAACTGCTTTCATGCCCCTCAAAGGGTCATTAACCCCTATTATATGGTTTCTTCCTCTGACCCCTAAGGGAGCTAATAGCAACTCTGGATTCTGTAGTAATTTCTTGGGAGAGAAGCCTGTGCTTTATCCTCAGGGTGTAGTTCTCTCCCCGTCCAGAAAAAAGCCTCATATTTGCTATTCACTTCCAATTGTTAAGTAAGCCTTCTTCTTCCCCTCATCCTCTGGATCATTTTTTTTAACCTTTGCCCTCCCAACACAAGTCAAGAATCATCTCTTTTTTCCATATTCCATTTCATTTTTTATTTTTACACTAAATCCCTTCAATTTTTTAAACAGTTACTTCATTCTCTTTGATAACCTAGAGAATGTACAAGATGTTCTTCAAGCCCTTCAACCAGTCATGGGGAAACTGTGACCTCAAAGCCACATGTAGTCTTTTGGGTCTCCAAGTGGGGCCCTTTGCCTGAATCCAAACTTCACAGAACAAACCCCCTTAATTAAAGGATTTGTTCTTGTACAACTTGGACTCAGTCAAAAGGCCATACCTAAGAGCCTAGAAGGCCACATGTGGCCTCCAGGCTGCAGGTTTCCCACCCCTGCTTTTCTTCCAGGAGGAAGCATGATATACATTTTGAAGAGAGATAATGATCACTAGGCCATTGCAGAAAGAAGAAAAAAAGTCACCTACTAGATATGGGAAATTGTAAAATTCTCCTTGCTCTCCCTGGTTTCCAGAAGCAAGATCCCCAATTCTTTTTCATTCTTGCTAATAGCATGTGTGGCCATTACCAACAAACTACTAAGTGGACAATTCTGCCTGGTTGTCCCAATTATTAAAGGAGAGATAGAATTTAAGCATAATTTCATTTTGTCTAAGCCAGAGAGATATAAGTAGGTAAGGACAGAATCCATTAATGGCCAGATCAACAACCATGAGAACCAATGAAGGGTAGTGCTGGGGGAGAAGCAGTGTAGGTAAAGAGGAGGCAGGTAGGATTCATTAAGAAGATTTAATTGTTTGAGTCACAATTTCCAAAATGAACCAGATATCATCTATTCCAATGGCAAGAGGTGTCGGGGGGAGTATGAAGGATGGGGAGGAGGGAATTGGGAAGGGTGTAGGCAGAAACAAAGCCAGAATCCAAAAGAGTTAGAGTTTAGAATATCCAAAGATTATAATTTCTGAATATCACAACATCTGAATACCAGTTAGACCTTAAAAACATATGTGCATTTATATACTGTACAATAGCATAATTAGCATTACAAAGGACAAACATAAGGAATGAAGAAAAGGGGTCACCATTTACCTTTGTTTCCTGGTGTTTATGCTTAAATAGGGGAAATGTTAATGTTACATTATTGTTATAGATCTGGACCTTATTATGACTATTTAACATTTATTATGTGAAAACTGTATACTTGACTCTAAACAAGACATAAAGATATAGAGAGGACTAGAATTAAAAAAGACACCAGAGGGAAGCTAATAATGGGACTTAAATTGCAATGGGACTGCTGACGTAGATTTGGCAGAAGGTCTTTAAATGGACTGAGATCAGTGACAGATTTACTACAGGGACACCTGAAAAACAGACATTTATGGAGCCCATTTTAGGCCCTTTAGGCCTTAGTCAGATCATGGCAAGAATGAAAGAGACAAGAATCCAGACACTTTAGGCTGGTTGCACTTACCACAAGAACACTGCAAGAGAAGAGCTCAGTATTCCAAGTGATGTTGTAGCTTCTGACGCTTATCAGATGCAAATAGAACCTCAATTGTAAAATAGTGATAAGACCTGGAACACCACACATGACACAAAGTCATCATGAAGAAAGTACTTTGTAAACCACAAAGCAACATATCATTGTTTAGTACTTTATATCAAAGAGGTGAAATGAGTGAAATAAAGAAAACTACAACATATCCTTCAGTCCTGCTTTCCCAAGCTTCCATTTTTGCAGTGGCAATAACAGTAGCAATAGCAGAATGATTGAAAAGATAAGACTCCCACATTTTATTTTTTGTTTTTAAATAATTATACTTTATTTTAACATTTATTTTTTAAAATTTTGATTTCCAAATTCTCCTCCTCCCTTTAGGCCTTCCACCACTCATTGAGAAGGCAAGCAATATATCAATTTATGTCATGCAAAACATATTTCCATAATTAGCCATGTTGCAAAAAATTAAAAAGGAAAAGAAAAGAGAAGGAAAAATGAAGAAAGTGGAAAAAATATTCTTCAATCTGCACTCAGAGTTCATCAGTTCTCTCTCTGCAGGTAGATAGCATTTTTCATCATGGGTCCATTTGAATTGTCTTTGATCATTATCTTGAATAGAGTAGCTAAGTCTTTCATAGTTGATCATTGTAATATTGCTGTTACTATGTACAATGTTGACCTGGTTCTGTTCACTTCATTTTGTATCAGTTCATATTAGTCTTCCCAGGTTTTTCTGAAACTACCCTGCTCATCATTTCTTATAGCACAATGGTATTACATTACAATCATGTACTACACTTGTTCAGCCATTTCCCAATTTATGGACATACCCTCAGTTTTCAAACTTTTGCCAGCACAAAAAGAGTTACCAGAAATATTTTTGTAAGAATCACACATTTATGTATTTTTAAAAATATCATTTACAAGCATTAACTTAACAGTTGGTATTTTAAGTTGAAATCTTTTCCCAGCAACCACCATGTTTCTGGTGGCATCACGGTAGTGTGTAAAAAATGCTGAACTAAAAGTTATAGAATTCAAATCTTAGTTCTGTCACTACCTGTGTAGTAAGGCCAAGTGACTTCACCTCTCAGGCCTCAGTTTCCATATTTGTCAAAGGTATGTGTACCTTCTATCTCAAGATCAATTACCATAATTTTAACATTCTTACTTATAAATGAAATTAAAAGACATGAGGAAGTAGCATCTAAATGGAGGTCGGGTATAATAAAAAGTTCATGGATCTAGTTTTATCATTAATCAAAGAGCAGCAAGAAACATCCTTTCCTGTGAAGTGCGGTAACCTCATCTTGCAGGGCTCATAATGAAGATAAATTAAAAGAACACTATGAAGATATCTCAGTTGATCAACTGAGCAATAAACATGTATTATATGCCTACTATATTCTATGCACTATGCTAATTACAGAAAATACCCAAAAAAAGTAAAAGAAAATCCCTGCCTTCAAGATGCTTACAATTTAAAGGGGGAGACAACATGAAAACAAATATACCAAAACAATTTTATATAAGATAAATAGGAGATAATTAACAGACCGATGACACTATAATTGAGAAGGTTTGGGGAAGGCTTCCTGTAGAAAGTGAGATTTTAGTAGGGAATTAAAGGAAGCAAAGGAGGTCAGCAGTCAAGAGAAGAGGGAAAATATTCCAGGTGTTGGGGAAAGACTGAGAAAATACCCATTGCTGAGAAATGGAATGTCTCATTCCAGGAAGTCAGTGTCACAGGATCAGAGAATATATGTTAGGAATAAGGTGTGAAAAGACTGGAAAGGTAGGAGAGGGTTCATCTCTGAAGGACTTTATAATGTACATACCAACATTTGTAACAGAAAATACTAAGGAGAGATGGAGAAAACAGATGAAGTTGGTAAGATTTTCCAAAGTAAATCAACATTTATTTTAATGTTTGGTCACTTCAATACAATGTATATGGAAAAACTAGAAAAATATGTTAGAAAATACGGTGCAGAATCAAGAAAGAAAGAACCCAAAAAACTGGATATACAGAAAACTGCTGCCTTAAGATAATGAAGTTTCTTCAAGAAGAGAATCCAGGGGCAGCTAGGTGGCATTGTGGATAGAACATGGTCCTGGATTCAGGAGGACCTGAGTTCAAGTCTGGCCTCATACACATAACACTCATTAGCTGTGTGACCATGGGCAAGTCACTTAACCCCATTGCCCAGCAAAAAAAAAAAAGAGAGAATCCAAAGTTACTAGAGATGTTTAGCACTGAATATCACAAACATCAAATTGACTATCTCTTATATAAGTGGGGTATTGCACACCTCTACTTTAATAAATACAAAGGGTCCAGTCTTCTCAATTTAATCAGTCAATCAGATTTTTGGGTGTGAATAATGCCAAAAAATCATGATTGATTCAATTAATGAATCAAATGGATTAAATTAAGTGTGAATAATTAACTAACCAAGTGAGGAAGGACTGGAATGCTTCAAGCAATTGTAGGAAATGAAATGGTGGCACACACAAGTGTATAGGATTGGGATTGGATAAAGTTACCAACTCATGCTTTGTGGTTTTGTATAAAATCCAAGCTACTTGTGAAATCTGAAGGTAAAAAGATATTGGTTTTCTCATGGACATTCTATCAATGTCCCAAGAACAATTGACAGCAATGTCCACATCTAGAGCCAAGGACAAACTGAGACTTACTGAGGAAAGTTAGGTCCAGGACTATAAAGAAACTTGGTACAAAAAGCCACAGCATGCCAAAGCAAAATATGTGAGAACACAAAGGAGAGAAATGGATTTCCATCAGCTATGACTTATCCCCTTCTTTTGCCACATCATATATTATAAACTTATGTGCAGCTAGGCAGCATAAATAGGTGGATAGAGCATCAGGCCTGAAGTCAGGAGACTTCTCTTCCTGAGTTCAAATCTGACCTCAGACACTTACTAGCTATATGACCCTGGGCAAGTCGCTTAACCCTGTTAGTCTCAGTTTTCTAATCTGTAAAATGATCCAGAGAAGGAAATGACAAACCACTCCAGTATCTCTGCCAAGAAAACCCCAAATGAAGTCATGAAAAGTCACACACAACTGAAAAATGACTGAAAAACAACATATTCTAACCTTGACTTGGCTTTCCCCTAGAATGTATAAATATGCCCCTAGTTTTGAGGGATGTTTTGTATCATTTTTCTTTATTATATAACCTTTAGAAATCTGTTTCTAAAAGTTCACTAAGAATAGCTAATTCATTTTGTTGTCATTCAATCATTTTGAGTTGTGCCTGACAGTATTTTAGGACAGAGCATTAAGAGACATTAACATTGAGTAAACAGAAGGTGGATGATGATGTCTCAGAGGAGACTGAGGAATGGTAAGAGAAAGAAGAGGAGAAACAAGGGCAATGTCATATAAATCAAAGAACTAGAGACTGTCAAACAGGATGGAATGATCCACAGTCTGAAAAGCTGCAGAGAAGTCAGTTGGAATGAGGATCGTTCAATGTAGGAATGGAAAGCAGATGGAAAGGAGTTGAGAAGTGAGTGGGAAGGAAAGAAATGTCAAGGGTAAATATCTCTTTCTAAAAGTATTTCTGTAAAATAAAGGGCATATGATCATAGCTTAAACAAACTTTTTGGGGGGGATAGGGGAGCAAACATGTTTGTAGGCATCAGAGAAAGTACCAGTATAAAAAGATAAATTAAGTATAAGAAAATTAAAGGGAATGATCAAGGCGAGAAGCTCCTAGAGAAGAGAGAAGAAGGGACATGATCAAGTACACAAATAGAGGAGATGGGCTTGACTTTTGTATTAGAGAAAAAAATTAAAGGTGGGAGAGGATATAGTTCTTTTAATTATAGAATAGGAAAGAAGATCACGACTAATTACTGTCTATTTCCTTTGTAACATAGTAGACAAGTTTCTCTGCTGAAAGTGAGTTGAAAGAGGGTGATGTGGGAGTAAGAGAACAGAAAAAAGAAGGGAAGAGAAGAGAAGACAAGAGAAGAGAAAAGAAGAATAGCCACAGCTGAAAGTATGAGAGTCAATATTAAAAGGATAAAATAATTGCCATGCATCAACAAGTGCACAATTCATATTAAACAGCAAATTTGCAGTTGCTTTGGTTAGTATGATTACATTACTTTCTCCAGCTGCATTTAGAAGGACACGAATAGGATCTACAAAGGAGAATGGTGGGAGTAACAATGGTGGGAGTAAGCAAAGGTTTTTGTTTGCCAAGAAATGGCAAAGGGGAATGCAAATCAAGGATGTATATATGTATATATATACATATATATATACACACACACACACAACATACATATATACACATATACATACATATATACACACAATATACATATACACCCATATATACACATATACATATATACACACACATGCACATACATACACATATACATATATACATACAAATACATAGAAATCTATCAATATATACATATATGTATATATAAAAATACACACAATAATGTAAAGAAGAACAATGTTAAAAGTAGATCAGAATTCAGACTAATATAACTATGCATCTTGATTCCAAAGGATTAATGATTACACATACTTCTTTCCACTTGAAAGATTAGTGATAAACTCCAGGTATGAAATACTACATACATTGTCAGACACAGTTGATAAATCAGGTAATTTAATTTTGTTTTTTCAAATATTTTTATATAAGGGAGAGATTTCTGTGGGTATCGCTATTGGAAATTGACTATAATGTCAAAAATCTTTAAAATATTTTAAATATATTTTTCAAAAATTTACATGGTGTGAATTGAGGTCCATGAAATTGAAGACCAGGAAGTTTGAGGGGCTATCAACATCTATATTGAAGTTGAGAGAAAGACTATGAATTAATAACCAAACTTTTCAAAAAAGGAGGGAGAATAACCTAGAGACCAGCAAAGGACTGTGATAAGTCATTGGATTAGGCCATCAGAATGGATGGAGTAAACTTTAAAGGAAATATCTCTAAATAATAGCAGCCAAGGGGCACTTTATTTATTTTTTTTTGCAAAGCAATTGGAGTTAAGTTACTTGCCCAGGGTCACACAGATAGTGAGTGTTATGTGTCAGAGGCCGGATTTGAACTCAGGTCCTCCTGAATCCAGGGTCAGTGCTCTATCCACTGTGCCACCTATCTGCCCCTAAGGAGCACTTTATAAATAGAAGTAAGGAACAATAATTGTTTCTTCCTATTCTTTTTCCTAGTATGGTATGTTGAATTGGAACAGGTAGAGATAGGGAATAAGAGGAGCATCCAGTACTGGAGATATCCAGTGTCTTCTAAAGTGTCTTGCATGGGTGCAAGAAGGTCGACGAATGTGAAGCAAAGAGAACCAGGTTGAAAGGGACATTCTAGATGGCACCAGATGGCAAAGTGGAATAGTAGGGCAGAAGAGGACATGGACTATGGAGCATTAAAGATGAAGTGGATAGGGATGAGAGTATTGGAAGAGGTAGAAGAGAAAGAATTTCAGATGTTTCAGCTAAAATGTTCATACTCTGAAGCCTTTGCTAATAATAGTCTAGAACAATGTTCTATCTGAAGTGGGCACTAAGTAGTTGTTCTTAATTAACTCATGGATGAACTATCATATTTTTAATCACATGAGAAATTTTCATTAAAATGAGAAATGAAATCTGTTTATCCTTAAGATGAGAAATAGGTATGTAACAACATCCAAAGGAATAACCCCACAGAACCTAAGTAGGAGCTGATGATATAAAATCCTCAAAAATGTGAGATGGTTGGGATGCTCAGTAGGAAGTGTATGTGATTTACTACTGATACAGTTTGACTGCTTGTCATAGATAGTCTGGTTCCAATAAATCCTATACTTCATTATGGGAAACTGACTCATTTGTACTTGAACCAAAACATTAATTTTTCAAGATAAGAAACCTCCCAGTATGAACTAATGAATACATGTGAAAGCTAATTTGGCATAATCTTTTTTAAAATTTATGGCATGTGGTATGAGAAAAATGGGGTGATCATTTTGCTGTTTCAGAAGCATGCAGACTAAACTTTGCCTTTCATACTCACACAGAGCTTGTTTTGGATTTAATGAGGATTGTGTATGAAAAAGTAGCTCGCCTGTAGAGCAAAAGTTGTTTGTGTGTGGGAGAGAGAAAGCTATAGATTGAGAATTGTTTACTGAAAATGTGAGAGAAGATTATGGCATTTGGAGTTTATAGAATGTCAGAAAAATGACATAGATGGCAAAATCTTTTCCATTTCAGCGGAAAAATTGAGAGGAGCTGTGCCATTATCATGTGTGATGAGTCCTTTGCTGGATTTCCTTTTCTGATTGTCCTATAGCTGTCATTAAAACAATACCAGGAACTTATTTTCACACCTTATACCCCAAAGAGATTTAAAAAAAAAGAAAAAGACCCATGTATACTATTTTGGGGAGTGAAAAAGAACTGAACATTAAGGGAGTGCCCATTAAGTCAGGGAATATCTAAACAACTTATGGAATATTATTGTGCCACGAGAAATAATGAAAGGGAAAATTTTGGAGAAGCCTGGGAAGACTGATATGATTTGATGCCGAGTGAAATGTGCAGAACCAGGAGGACAATTCATATAGTAACAACACTGAAAAGATGAATAATTTTGAAAGATTTAATAGCTATGTTTGATGCAATAGCCAAATGATCCCAGAAGACTGGTATGAAATATGCTACACAGCTCTGAAAAGGAAAATGATGGACTCAAGATGCATAATGAGACATGAGTTTTGGGACATGACCAATATGGAATTTTGCTTTGCTTCACTGTGTCTATTTGTTAGAATTTTTTTTTTCCCTAATAGAAGGAGGAGGGAAGACATAATAAGGAAAGGGATACTAAAATTAGAATCTCCCCTCCTTCCTAAAAAAAAAAAGAAAGAAAAAGAGTAAAGAATGAAAGGAAGCCCAGAAAGAATGATAGACAAGCAAGACAACTTTAATTTTTTTGCATTTTTAATTTATTATATACTTAAAAAGAAAAACAAACTCTAAATAATAAAGATGGATAGTTTCATGTACAAAGTTTTTCTGTACATGAGAATGTTCATTTTTAGATGTTTAAGTTCATAATAATAAGAAAATTTTAAAAAGAGAAAAACAACTTTAAAAAAACCATAGTTGTAGAATCATATTTTCCCCTCAAAAAGTGACATGCTAACTTCTCTATTTGAACTACACTAGAAAATATTTTGGTATCCCTTCTCTTCTTAACTCACAGTTGTAAACCTGACTGCCCAGTAAAACAAAGTGAGGATAATTTATTATTTGTAAAAATGTTTTCATGTCCACAGACAATCTATGGTCCATTCACACTGGCCTACATGCTGTTTCTCACATCAACTTTACAATCCTTATTTCCATATTTGTGAACTTCGTGCTTAGAATGTTCTCCTTCCATACCTTCCCCTTCCTTCAACAATCAGCTTAAGTGAGATATTTTATAGATCTTTTCTGGTCCCTCTAGCTGCTAGTGCCTTTTAATTCAAAGTTCCCTTGTACCTTGCATATACTTAAATATGTACATATTGTCTACCCTATTGGACTCAGGTTCCTCGAGAGCAGGGATGATTTATCTTTTGTCTTTATATACCCAGCACTAAGCACAATGACTGATACTTAGTAAGTATTTAATAGCTAATTGCTAATTCATTGATTGGTATCTATTCAATGATTAATTTTCAATATCTCTAGAATGATTTTCTTGCTTATTATAAAGAGATGTTGCAAATTATCCAAAGTCTCCCATATGGAGTGAACTATGGCCATGCACCTTAAAACACATTAAAATGATAGATATTGTTTCCTTCTTTAAAAATTAAAATAATGTAGATTGTATACCACTACCCTAACCACCAACTTTAAAAAAAATACTCAGAAATCAACATGCAGTCAGGGCCTTTTTAGGATTAATGAAAAATGTCATAATTTCATCTCTTGCTAAAAAATGGCATTCAGAAGGAAAGAGATAATAGGGAGTGGTGCAGAAGGGTGACTGTGCCAGAAATGCAAAATTGCCTTGCAGAAAAATATATTTTAAAATGTTTACTAAGCACATGTTTGAAACAAAATTAAAAAAAAGAAAGAAAGAAAGAAAGATGACCCCAGCCCATATCTCCAAATCTCAGGGTCTCCAATCCTTCCAGGATGATGTATAGAGTGATACAAATAGTAACAGACCTGAAAGATGAAGCAATTGACTCTGAGAGACACTCTGAACTCAGACCTATTCCTACTCAGAGAATGAAATTCTAGGACTAGCTCTGGGAGGTACTCGTGGATAATTGCTTCAGTCCTAATTTAAAAAAAAAGAAACAAATAAATAGAACTATAAAAAACTGAATAAGAAGAGGTGGAAGTTCCAGAATAGACTAGACTACCAAGAAAGTTCTTCAGATCTTTATAGATGATTCAAAAGACTTAATCAAATTTTGAGATTGACGCAACTACCTCCTTTCTATTTCATTCCAACCTTCTCCCTTGAGATGTTCTGTGAAGCAAGGAGAGCAATCCACCCATACAATCAGGGGCTCCCCCCACCATGCCCTTATTTTCATTAGCATGAGTGAATTGGCTGTTACAGCCCACAATATCCTGGCACACCATCAATAGTTTTAATTGTCCTTTGCATAAGTTGACACTGTTATAGTATCTTGCTTAATCTACCCAGAAGACTTCAGAACCCAGTAAACTTGTTTGATATTGGTGTGAGAAAATGAAAGATGGGTATCTTTCCTCCTAAGTCAATGAGCTATGGGACTATGCAAGCATTCAGGTGGGTCCTTTTGTATATTCTTCCCAAACCAAAAATCTTAGCCAAAAAAAATGACAGGATGAGTACCTGGGCAAGATAATACACATCTCAGGAAAGACCATTAAGACCATTAGCCAATTGATGATGAATTTCAACATGTCACCAACAAGGTAGAAAAAGTCACTCCAGAGTAAGATTAATAGCAGATGTATTTTCTCCAGTGCAAATGGTAAGTAGTTATAGATGTAATAGTAGCCAGAGCTAAGTGATTACTTGCTTCATCCTAAATCCACATGCCAGGCAAGACAAGAAGTGCTTGGGATGTCTCAAGTTATTAGAAGGAAAAATATATAAAACTCTGTTCCATTCTTATGTTTTGTGTTTCTATTCTGTATGTATAGTCATGTCCCTGTTTTCAGCAGGCAGGGTGGAGAATGTTAATTCATATGTAAAGATTTTAAAGTGTATAATTAACAACAATTAAAAAATCCTTGAAACAAGTCAGATTCAATGGTTTATTGGTAAGAACTTATAATATATTATATCTTTGCAAAATGAAAAATTACTAAAGTGTCTTATCAAAGTCATTAATGAATTATATAAATAAGGCACAGCAATACAATCAGTGGAGTATAAAATCTTTAAGAAACTATTTTGTTTCTGATTTTCTATCACCAGTACCTAACACAGCACCTGGCACAGAGAAAGCATTTGTTGAACATTGAAAGGTTTTTGAATGCTGAACAAAAGAATAGCCTCTATTTTGGATTATTAAATTCAGCTGAACAACAAACATTTATTAAGTACCTACAATGTGCTAAACATTATTAATAGAAACACAAAAACAAAAGTGCTCTTATACTCAAAAGACACATATTCTATTTTGGGTAAACAATATGTATGTAAAAAATTAAATACAAAATATATACAATGTTATTTCTGGGTTTGGTGACTGGGAACTAGAAGGATTGGGATAAAAGCATTTTCGCTGAGCTTTGAAGGACTATAGGGATTCTGTCAAGCAGAGTTGTAGAAGGAGAACTTTACAGGCAAGAGAATCAGTATGATGAAGATGGGAAATGAAATGGCATTTTAGTAGAATAAAAGAGAGTGATCTTGGAAAGGTAGGCTGTAGCCAGATCGTGAGAGGCTTTAAATACAGAACAGAAAAGTTTGTGTTTAAGTCTAAAGGCAACTAGAAGTCAGTAACTTCTTGAGCAGGGACAAAACATGATCAGATTTGTGCCTTAGAAAAATTAGTTTAGGGGGTGGAGCCAACATGGCAGAGTAAAAGCAGTGACTTGCTTGAGCTCTTCCCCCAAACCCCTCCAAATGCCTATAAAAAATTAAACAAATTCTAGAGCAGCAGAACCCGCAAAAAAGACAGAGTGAAACAAATTTCCAGCCCAAGACAACCTGGATGGTTGATCGGCAATGTCTCTTACTCCAGGCTAGGAGAGAATTTCAGTTCAGTGTGGGCCCCACAGGCAAAGACGGGGCCAAAGCAAACCCAGAGCAGGCCTCAGGAGACTGAATCATGGGCAACTGTGTTGGTTTCTAGATTTCTCAACCCACAAATGCCAAAGACAACTAAGAAGGTCAATAGGAAAGGTGGTTTGTTGGACCTGGGTGAGAGAGGAGTGCAGTCCCTAGCACAGACTCAGGGTGGTAGCCATAGTGATAGTGGCTACTTCTGGAACTCTGAGCCCATAGATGGTGGGGGAGATCAAGCAGCTGATCAGAGAGGGATTACAAGGATCTCTTTGCTGGCACTGAGTCAAGATTCTCTTGCTTTGACTGTGCTTAGATCTGGGTCACAGTCCTGGGTGGAGGTCCTGGGGCAAGGAGGAACACTGGCATGGAGGAGCTTGTAGCAGCAGTGGAGAGGGAATCCTCTTCATAGTTCCAAGGCAGAAAAGAGTGCTTGTGGTCACTCATAAACCAGAGCACAGGCAAGAAAAGGAGTAAAACTTCTCTTTTGATCATAATACCTTGGAAGAACTGAAAATTTACAGGTCCCTAGAAATATCTCTGAAAATAGCTGCACAAAACCCTTGAAGCTTGGGATACTACACCTTCCACACTGGAAGTAGAGCCCTACCTTAACAAAGAGTTTAAAAGTAATTGGCCTGGGAACATGAACAAACAGTGTTTAAAAAAAAAACAAACTCAGACTATAGAATCTTACTTTGGTGACAAAGAAGATCAAAACATACAACCAGAAGGAGACAACAAAATCAAAGCTCCTATGTCCAAAGATTCCAAGAAAAATATGAATTGATCACAGACCATGGAAGAGCTCAAAAAGGATTTTGAAAGGCGAGTAGAAGAAAAATAGGGAAGAGAAATGAGTGATGCAAGAAAATTATGAAAAACTAGTCAAACAACTTGCTAAAGAAGACCCAAAAAAACACTGAAGAAAATAATACCTTAAAAATAGACTAACCCAAATGGCAAAGGAGGTCCAAAAAACCAATGAGGAGAAGAATGCCTTAAAAAGCAGAATTGGATACGTAGCATCTACCTAAAACCATCAGCAAGCATTATATGTAATGGGAATAAGCTAGAATAAGATCAAGGGTGAAACAAGTATGTCCATTATCACCACTGCTCTTCAAAGTGGTACTAGAAATGTTAGCTTTAGCAATCAGAGAAGAAAAAGAAATTGAAGGTATTAGAATGGGCAAAGAAGAAACAAACTATCACTCCTTGCAGATGATATGATGATATACTTAGAGAATCCTAAAGAATCAAGTAAAAAAAAAAAACTACTTGACATAATAAACAACTTTAGTAAAGTTGCAGGATATAAAATAAATACACATAAATCATCCACATTTCTATATGTTACTAACAAAGCCCAACAGCAAGAGACAGAAAGAGAAATTTGAATTAAAGTTATGGTAGACATAAAATATTTAGGAGTCTACCTACCAAAACAATCCCAGGAACTATATGAACACAATTACAAAACACTTTTCACACAAATAAGGTCAGATATAAATATTTTGGGAAAAAAACAACAGTTGCTTATGGGTAGGCTAAGCTAATATAATAAAAATGGCAATTCTACCTAATGGAAGCTAATGACTTTATGAGAAATCAAGAAATTGTAAAACAAAACCAAAAGAATGAAAAAATAGAAGACAATGTAAAATATCTCATTGGAAAAACAAGTGACCTGGAAAATAGATCCAGGAGAGAGAATTTCAAAATTACTGGATTATCTGAAAGCCATGATCAAAACAAAGATCCTAGACATCATCTTTCAAGAAATTATCAAGGAAAACTGTCCTGAAATTCTAGAAGAAGGTAAAATAGAAATGGAAAGAATCCAATGATCACCTCCTGATAGAGACCCCAAAAGGAAAACTCCTAGGAATATTATAGCCAAATTCCAGAGTTCACAGGTCAAGGAGAAAATATTGCAAGCAGCAGAAAGAAACAATTCAAGTATTGTGGAAACACAATCAGGATAACACAAGATTTAGCAGCTTCCACATTAAGGGATCAGAGGGTTTAGAATATGATATTCCAGAGGTCAGTGCAGCTAAGATTAAAACCGAGAATCATTTACCCAGCAAAATTGAGTATAATCCTTCAGGAGAAAATGGATATTCAGTGAAATACAGGACTTTCAAGCATTCTTGTTGAAAAGACCAGAGCTGAATAGAAAATTTGACTTTCAAATACAAGACTCAAGAGAATCATGAAAAGGTAAACAGGAAAGAGAAATTATAAGGGACCTATTAAAGTTGAACTGTTTACATTCTTACATGGAAAGATGATATTTGTAACTCATGAGACCTTTCTCAGTATTAGGGCAGTTGGAGGGAATATACATATACAGAGAGAGAGAGACAGAGAGAGAGAGAGACAGAGAGACAGAGACAGAGCGCACAGGGTGAGTTGAATATGAAGAGATGATATCTAAAAAATAAAATAACTGGGAGAAAGAGAAAGGGAGAGGCAGAGTGGGGTAAATTATTTCACATAAAATATCAAGAAAAAGCTTTTACCCTGGAGAAGAAAAGGAGGGAGGGAAGAGAGAATGAGTGAATCTTACTCTTATCAGATTTGGCTTAAGGAGGGAATAACATACACACTCAATTGGGTATGGAAATCTATTTTACCCTACAGGAAAATAAGGGGAAAGGGGATAAGATAAGAAAGGGGATGATACAAAGAAGGACAGATTGGGGGAGGGGTAATCAGAAGCAAACTCTTTTGAGGAGTGACAGGTCAAAGGAGAGAATAAAATAAATGGGGAATAGAATAGGATGGAGGGAAATATAGTTAGTCTTTCACAACATGACTATTATGGAAGTGTTTTGCATGACCACACATGTATAACCTATATTGCATTGCTTGCCTTCTCAAAGAAGGTGAAGGGTAGGGGGAGAGAAAGGGATAGAACTTGGAGCTCAAAGTTTTAAAAATAAATGTTAAAAATTGCTTTTTACATGCAACTGGGAAATAAGATATACAGGCAATGAGGTATAGAAATCTATCCTGCCCTATAGGAAAATAAAAGGGGAAAGGAATATGAGAAGGGGGGAGTGATAGAAAGAAAGGTAAATTGAGGGAAGTGGTATTCAGAATGCCCACCATCTTGGGGTGGGAGGAGGGGAGAGATGGGTAGAAAATTTGGAACTCAAAATCTTATGGAAGTGAATGTTGAAAACTAAAAATAAATAAAGGAAAGATTAGTTTAGCAGCTTTATGGAAGATTTAATGGAGAGGGGAGAGCTTGGAGGCAGAGTCCAATTAGAAGACTAGATGAGGCCTTCAACTAGTGTAGTAGCCATGGGAATAAAAAGAAAAGGGTGAGGGTTATGGGATATAGTGTAGAGGCAGAATTGACAAGAGTTTGGAAATGATCAGATATAAAGGGTGAGATTTCTGAATTCCCAATTGCTGATGTACAACCCTCCTTCCTCATGACTGTCTATCTGTATCTTTACTTCTACCCAAATCAACCATATCCATTTCACTGCCAATAATGTACTCCAGATATGCCTAACCCTTCCAATGAGTTCTCTGTGATGCCTACTCTATAATGAGCAAACTTGTTTTCATCTTAATGCCTTCCTTACTTATATTCCATTTTCTCTCAGTGAAAACAGTTTCCATCCTGATTATACTGCTTCTCCTGCTACCCTTTCTAGTATTTTCTTTCCCTTTGACTCACTGATTATGATGGGGGAGTTGGAATATTTTTCATTACCTTTCAACTCTCACAGATTCTCTGCGTATGACTATCATTTAACATCTCCTCTTACAAGGTTTACACCATCCAAACATCACCCAATCTTGTTGCACTGCTATTGGACCTATTTTAGAACAAGTTTAGAAAACAATTTGTAATTCTATACAAAAAGTTGTTAAACACTGTTGACATAGTTAAACCAATATCACTGCTAGGTCTTACCCGAAAGAGAATAAGGAAAAAGGAAAAGATCCTTTATGTACAAAAATATTCATAGAAGCTATTTTTGTGGGGGCAAAAAAACCCTCTGAAAACTAAGAGATGTCCAACAATTGAGGAATGACTGAATAACTTGCAGTATATGAATGTGATGGAGCACTATTGTCTTGTAAGAAATAAAGAAATAGATGATTTCAAAGAAGCATAAGAAAAATTATATGAACTAATGCAGAGTGAAGTGGGCAAAACCAGAACAATTTATCATGGAACATCAATATTATAAAAATGAATTATTATGAAGACTTTTATAAATAATGAAGAATGAAAAGAGAACCAAGAGAATGATTTATACAAAGACACCATTGTAAAAATATTAAAAACTGTAAGAATTGTTATCAGTATGATTGTGATTGCTCATGATTCCAGAGGACTGATGATGAAAATGCTATCCATTACAAGAGGCAATGGATTTAAGGTGCAGAATGAGACACACACATACATGTACACAGACTTGTATGTATGTATGCATATATGCATATGTTGTCTATATGTGGTATGTATACACGAGTTTATATACACATACATGTATGTGTATGATTGTGCATATATACACATGTGTGTATGTATTGTATGTGTATACATATATTAATATGTGTGTATGTGTATATAAACATATATACATATAGGTTTATTGCTTGACTATGCATATTTGTGACAAGAAGTTTTTTTTTTTAATGGAGTAAAAAGTGATAATGAAAGAAAATAGATTTGCATTATTTTTTTAATAACAGTATTCCACAAAAGTGGAAGTTATTCAGATGAAGTTATTCCAATATTAGTTTTATTTAACTGTTTGTTACAAGAGACTGTTACTTTGTTGTTACTTTGTTGTTACTTTGTTACAAGAGACTGCTCATGAAGTGGAAGTTATTTGTAAATGTATGTAATGTTAAAACAAAGCACATCAATAAAATTTAAAGTTACAAAAATAGAGATTCATTTTATGTAGTACTCTAAGGTTTTGATCACAACCCTATAAGGTAAATAATATAAGTATCATCACTTTATAGGTGGAGAAACTGAGCTTCAAAGAGTTTAGGTGACTTGCCCATGGTCAATTGGCTAGTAAAAGTTATGGATGGAGTCAGAGGACTTGAGTTCAAATCTTGCTCTGTTATTTCCCATCCATAAAAACTTGGACAAGTTATTTCAACTCAATGAACCTCAGATTCTTGATCTCTAAAATACTGGGGTTGGATCAAATGATTTCTTCCAGCTCTAACATTCTGTGTTACTTTTATCCCTGTCCTTTCTGCATTTCAACTCAATGTAATTCAATAAGCATTTATTAAGTGCCTACTATGTGCCAGGCACTGTTTTAAGCACTAGGGATGCAAAAATAGGCAAAAGACAGCCTTCATCCTTAAGAACTTACAGTCTATAGCAGGAATTGCATGCAAATATGCAAACAAATATATACAAAGAAAGCTATACGTAGAAAAAAAATGGGAAATAATTAAAAGAGAGAAAGCACTGAAATTAAAAGGTTTTAGGAAGGCTTCCTGTAATGGGTGGGATTTTAGTTGGAACTTAAAGAAAGTAAAAGAGGTCAGTAGTTGGAGAGGAAGAAGAGCATTATAGGCATGGGGAACAGTCAGAGAAAATGCCCCAAGCAGAGAAATAGGATGTCTTATTCATGGAACAGCCAGGAGGCAAGCATCACTATGCATATACTTTTCATTGTTTATTAAGGCAGTATAAACATTTCTGTGAATATATTCTTTTGTCTTTTTCACTTATGTTCATTTGTCTTCACCATCTGGATTGTAAGTTCATGGAAAAAAGGAACCATATTTTCTGTTTCTTTTGGATTTTCTCCCATCATGTATACTAGATACAAAGTTCTTTAAGTCCCTTCCTGACTACCTGTCATACATATGCACCAACCAGTGGTTAGTTCTGCTGCCACCTGTTAATGGTATTAAAAGGCACTAGCAGTTCTTCCTTAGTACAAAGTCTGGAAGCTGAGAGAGATGCCGCTCTTCTGACTTCTTTTCTGTGATGTAAATGATTTCCATCCGGAACACTTCAACCAGTGCAAAGTATGAATCGGGCTTAACTAGAGCCAGGAGTGTGGAAAACTGGCTCAGGGAATGTAATGGGAATTGAAGAATGTACATTGGAAGAGTTATCTAGATTAGGTCCCACCGGCTGCTAGATAGAGAGGGTGAAGACACAAGGTTTATGTAGACTTACAACTGCCAAATATAAATAGTGAAATACAAAGGGCTAGGGGAAGACCTAAAAAATCTATCAAGACATGCCCAGGAAATACCAGTCCATTTACACAGTAACTCCTCATCTTCACCCTGAAACTCATGTGAGCAGCTGTGTATTTTCTCCTTTTTTTTTTCCAAAACCCTGGCCAGCTCCTTTTTGACTCAATACCCAGAGTCTCCTTTTCCTTTATATTTTGACTGCCCCCTCTACACAAGCAAGAACCTGCTTGAAGAGTGCAGCAGGAGATAGTTTGGGCTAGTCTTATTACTGGTCAAGCTATCAGCAGCTTCTCTTTGGAAATGAGCAAACTTTGTGCATAACTCATGTACATCAGTTTCTCCCTTTCCTAGAACCTTTCATTCTTTCTGAGAAATTCTTTGCCTTAGTTCCCATTGAAAAAGTGGTTACATATAACTAATTTGCTTTTCAATTTCATGTCTCTAAATGTCTAATTAGTACAGTGTTCTTCCATTGTGCTATTTAACCTCTTTTAGTCTTTTTGACATAGTTGCCAGAGAAAGACATTATTTGTACTTCAAAGAATTAGTCTGAAAAATTTTCATGTCAAAGAAAATCAACAAGTTCTGGGGAAATGTCCTCTAAGATCCATCCATGTCTTTCAGGAATAATGCCAAAAATCTCCTGAATTTTAGTACGTCTTTATTCATGGGTGGTAGAGGCCTCTGATGATTTCAGCCAGCTGAATATCTCTGACTAAGGCACTACTCAGGAAGGAAAAATGCTAATAATTGAAGTAGTACTCTAAGGTTCACTTTAGAAGTCTTCCTGACTTCAAGCCCAACTCTCTATTCCTTATGCAACAAGAAATAATAGAAAAAGACAATGAATTGTTTCTACTCATACTCAAATAGAGTTAAGTAAAACTCAGAATGTTGTCCACTTTATGTCATCTTAGGAGATATTCTTTCATATGCCAGTGAAAAGCATTTGAAAATTTAAAATTTCTTGAAAATTAAAAAAATGGTCAACTTTTGACCTCAAATGTGTTTTACCTGTGCAAAAGTGCACCAAGCATCAAGGATACTAATTGGACTGTGAATTTTACATATACATAAATATATGTATGTATTGTATATGCATCTATGTATACACATACACACATTTCTGTGTTATATTGTGTATGTATATGTGTATATATGTACACATATGTTTGTGTATATGTGTATGTATAAATATAAAACCATATATAAGTATGTAACATCTATAAATACATAAAATATCTATGTAGAGTATATGTGGATATATTTATACATAAAAATGCACATATGCATATGCATAGATTTATTTTCAGTATATCTACCATATATGTGGTAGTTAGGGAAGGGGTGGCCACTAATATAGCACTCTCAGGATAAGCTTCATGTAGAAGATCATGCTTGAGCTGTACCTTCAAAGACGACTTTTGAATGAAACTCCCCCTCAGCATAGCCTTCCTTTTAGGATGCATGATAAAGGAGTTCCCTCCTCCCTTCGTTTCAGAGCAGGTATAGAAATTCTCTGATTGCTTCTGATTGCCCTTCTGATGACACTGCTAACTGTGAAATGGGCAGCTGAACTTGAACTCTGGCTTTACTAAAGGGGAAATTCCTGGTGGTCCAGGGTCTCCTTCTAGTTGACCTCAAGAAGTACGGACAATTTTACAAGCTCCAGGGGGTTGGTGGGTAGATGTCCTTCCTCCCATGAGTAATGCGTACATGACTTCCTAAGTAAGCCTTGTCTGGCATTGGCTGAATAATAATTTTCTTTCCACAAAGCAAGTTATCCTTGTTGGGCAACAGGACATATGTATCTGTTCTCATCCCTGGAATGTTCTCCCTCCTCAACTCCACCTACTTAATTACCTGACTCTCTTTAATTCCCAACTAAAATCCCATCTTCTACATGAAGTCTTTCCCATCAAAAGCCAGCTAGAGTCTTCTCTCTTTCTTGGGCACCAAAGCAGTGGTGTTTCTGCTACTAGGGTAATTGCAGTGGCAATAGTGGCAGTAGTAGTGGGGTTTGGGGGTAATTCTCCATGGAAAGAGAATCCAGTGTAAGGAAAAGAGTCCATTTAGACCAAGCTGTATTCAAAGGAAATGAAATGTAAAGTAGCTAATGTATAATCCTATTGCAAATGTCTCTACAAGGTTCCCTTATTAACCTTTCAAATAATTGTAATCATATAGTCAGTCCTTTATTGCTTAGCATTTCCTTTTCTGTCTCTTTCCGTAACTAATACATGTGTGTATTCTGGGTATCCCTTTTTCTACTTTCTCCTCTCCTGGGGAGGGACCCCTTAGACCAGAACCAAGAATAGTATTGTTCACTAGAATCTGAGGTGGGCTAGAATTGAAGCATTGGGAGCCTTGTTCCCCTGTTAAGGAAACAGATCACTTAAGCATCATGAACCCAGAGCAAACCATGAGGGAATGTAAATGGCAGTGATTGGCTAAGGTCACTAGTCCTGAGACTTCAGCCTACTAATGCTTGGCTACCCAAATATAACTGCTTTTTATGTATGTAACACCCACTGCTACCCAAGTGAGTTGGCCAGTTTTCCTAAGGGACAGCTTTGTGATCTGTGCTATGTATATGTAAAGGAATACAACTTTTGATTGACTAAGAGAATTCTGAACTGGTGGGGGAGGATTTACTTCAGTTGATTGGATATAAACTTTGAGAGTGAACTGAAGAGAAACCATATTGAAAAAGAAGAGAGATGAAGTTGGGAATTTTGAATGGTGGACTGGAACCCTGGAGCTACAGATATATAAGGGTCATCTTAACTTTCTTTGTCCTATCCCTTGATTTCTAATACCTTCAGCCTTAGAGACTGCTGAGAGTGAAGTCTCCCCAAGTGAAATCTTTCACTTCTTTGATTTGAACTGGGATGTTATCTTGTTCCCAACATATTTATTGTTGCATATTATTTAGTGTATTCTAATCTGTATAATTCATCTGATTTCTATTTGCTATGTTTTATAAAGAGGTTTACTATCTGTTTGTGATAGTCTTTTCTGTACCCAACATTTAGCAAAAGGGGCTAAACTGACAAGTGTAAGCTAAAGGTTGCTTTGCATCTTGAGAGTGATCAGGGGAACAGCTTTTGCTCTGAACTCATTTGAATCACACCCCTAGCCTAGAAGTATTTGAAGGGTGGTAGATGGTATAATTCTAGCCTGATATCCCTTCTTCAGGAGTAGAGAAGAAAGAAATCATCCAGCCCTGGTGATTCTGGATTCTGTCTGCCCCTCCTTCCCACTCTCCGATAGGCTTCTGGTGAGACCAGCACCATATCCCAGATCAGCTCTATCTATTCCACCTACAAGCTCCCCCCTACACTCACATTATATATATAGATCTATAAAAAAGATCTATGGACAAACTATGTAGATATATTTAAATTATATGTGTGTATGTATATAGTATACATACATATATATTATATATACACATATGTATATATACATACATGCACACACAAATGTATATCTATATAAGTCCACATATACCTTGTATTTATGTTGTGTTGATTCTATATATCTTTATATATGTAAATGTTGCCCCTCTAGATAGAATATACATTTACTAATAACAAGGAATTCCTTAATTTATTTTTGTCTTTGTATTCCTAGTATCTAGAACAGTGCCTAGTATATAGTAGGTGCCTCATAAATGTCTTTTGACTAATTAATCATGAATCCTAAAGAAAATGAGCAGTGCAGTTTTAGTGTATGCACCTGAACCTTGATCAATTAATCAACAAGCATTTCTTAATCACTTATCATAACATATTGTGCTAGGTACTGGCGGTGCCAAGTTGAAATTGTGTGATTCCCCAATTTGAAGGGGAGTGCATTTTCTTAGGGGCATATCTGAAAATACCAGCATGTAAACAAATGTCTTTCTTAAAATGGAAACAACAATCAGAATACTGGTTCACATTTACACAGTGATTTATAGTTCCCAGAGGCTTTTCCCAGAGTCACAACTAGAACAGAGCAAACAGTATTTTGCCCCAGGGTGCTGACATCCAAGGACACTATGCTTTCCTCCCAGGGATTATTACTCTTTCCCCTCTTCCTAACAATTCCATTACATATGCAATATAATTAGCATTAGTTCTTTTTAACACATAGTTTTAAATTTTTGTCAAAGCACTTTCTCATCCCATCTGTGATAAAAGGTTTTGGGTACCTCTATTGCAAAATCTCCATATTTGCTATGTACTGTAACATGAGAAATGAGTCACTAAAGACTTAGAATTTCATTTCATATCTTGAATGTTCTCCCCAAAATGATGAACAACAACAAAAATAAAAACAAAATAAATCCTGGCAACAGATAATGAGAAGCAGGAAGTTATCTCATGCAGAAAAAGAAAATGACAGATATTGGAGGGGATGTGGAAAAAATAAGTGTACTAATGAACTGTTGGTAGAGCTGTGAACTGATTCAACCATTCTGGAGGAAAAATTTAGAACTGCACCCAAAGGGCTATAAAACTGTGCATACCATTTGACCCACCAATACCACAACTAGAACTGTATCCCAAAGAATCACAAAGAGAAGTTTTGAATACTATAGATAAGTTCACTTGTCTTGGCAGTTTCAGGCACGTACACATAGACGTTAATGCATGCGCTGCCAAAATTAGCTCAGTGTTTGGGAGGCTCCAAAGGAAAGTGTGGGAGAAAAGAAGCATTAGACTGCCTATCAAACTGAAGGTCTACAGAACCACTGTGTTGACCTCGTTATTGTACACCTGTGAAACCTGAACAGTATGCCAGTGTCATGCTAGGAACCTAAATTACTTCCATTTGAATTGTCTTAGGAAGATTCTGAAGATCACCTGAAAACATAAAGTATCAGACACTGAGGAACTTTCTTGAGATAAACTGTCAAGCATTCAAACTCTACTTCAGAGAGTGCAACTCCTATGGGCTGGCCATGATGTTTGAATGCTGAATGCATGTTTGCCCAAAGGACTATTTTACAGAGAACTCTCACAATGAAGGCACTCACCTGGTGGTCAGAAGAAGTAATACAAGGACATTCTCAAGGTACCTCTGAAGAACTTTGGAATTGATTGTGTGATGTGGGAGATGCTGACAAAGGACCACCCAGCATGGTGTCCCTGCATCGAAAAAAAAAAAGTATTGTGCTCTATGAGTGAAGAAGAATTGCAGTAACTCAAAAGAAACATAAGACGAGCAAATTTAAAGACATCTCCATTCCAAATGTTCATATAGACTCTTTGTGTGTGACCTGTGGTAGAGCATTCCAAGTTTGTATTGGTCTGATCAGTCACAGTCAAACACACTTTACCTTGACTCCAACATAGTGATATTATTTTGGTCCTCTTCAAGAACAAAGGAAAACAACCAACCACCCCAAAGAGATCAAAGAAAAGAAAAAGACTCATATGTATAAAATATTTCTAGCAACTCTTTTTGTGGTGGCAAAGAATGGGAAATTTAGGGGATGCCCATCAATTGGAGAATGGCTGAACAAGTTGTGGTATATGATCATGATGGAATATTATTACTCTATAATAAATGATGATTAAGATGGTTTCAGAAAAACCTGGGAAAACATGCAAACTGATACAAATTGAAGTCATTAGAATCAGTAAAACACTGTACATAGTAACAGCAACTTCATCAAAATAATCAACTGTGAAAGACTTTGATCAGTGCAACCAGTCATGACAATTGCAAAGGATTCATGGTGAAAAATGCTACCAAGGACTTCTGGAAGTCAAGATGGTGGAGTAAGAAGTAAGTCACTCTCATTCTCCCTTATTGACCTCTGAAAGCCTGGAAAATATCACCCAAGGAAAAACTCTGGAATAGCTGAGCCAGCAAAAAGATGGGGTGCAGCAGTCTTGTAGCTCAAGAAGTTTGGGAGATTAATGGGAAAAGCCCCTCTCACTCTGGGGGAGGGAGAGCAGGACAGGACAAGGAGGGAGAAAATCCCAGCAAGCCAGTGGCAAGCCCCACCTCAACAAACCAGGGGCAGATCCTGAGCCCCAGGGTGGTGGAGCTGGCAAGTGCCAATACCAGGACCAATTCCCCCAGTCCCTCAGCACAGGCAGGGGAACTGGTAAACACCAGCTCAGAAAACCACCATGTGCACCAGCATTCCACAGCAGCCAAATCTTCCAATGCTTCAGCACAGCTCCAGGCTGGCAGACATCCACCAGCAGCCAAACATTAGGGTGCTTTAAAGAAACCTGGGTGAGCTTGCATTCTCCAGGAGCCAGACTCCCTACCCCCACCTCAAGAACTCCAATGCTGCTGACCCCAGCTCAATACCAGGTAAGCTGCCAGACTCCTATAGCCTCCAGCTGCCAGCACCTTTGAGGTCAGTGCCTTCTGTGCACCAGCAGGAGAGCTCATCTTTAAAAGCCAGGAAACAGGCAAACACCATGAGCAGAAAGCAGAAATGGACAATAACCATAGATTCTTTCTTTGGGAACAGGGAAGATCAAAACACAAATTCAGAAGAGGACAACATTGTCAATATACCCACTTCTAAAACCTCAAAGGGGGAATATGAACTGGTCTCAAGCCCAAAAAGTCTTCTTGAAATAGCTCAAGAAGGATTTTAAAAGTCAAATAAAAGAGGTAGAAGAAAAATTGGAATAGAAAATGAAAGATATGCAAGAGAGAGTCAATACCTTGGAAAAAGATGGACAAAAATTGACTGTAGAAAACATGTCCTTAAAAAATACAATTTGTCAAATGGAAAAGGAGGCACAAAAACTCACTGAAGAGAACTCCTTAAAAAGTAAAATAGGTGAAATGGAAAAAAAAGAGGTACAAAATCTAATAGAAAGATACAATTCCTTAAAAATTAGAATTGGGGGCAGGTAGGTGGCGCAGCGGATAGAGCACCAGCCCTGAAGTCAGGAGGACCTGAGTTCAAATCCAGCCTCAGACCAAACACTTGACACTCACTAGCTGTGTGACCCTGGGCAAGTCAATTAACCCCAATTGCCTAAAAAAAATTAGAATTGGGCAAGTGGAAACTAATGACTCTATGAGAGAGCAAAAATCATTCAAATAGAAACAAAAGAATGAAAAAATAGAAGAAAACATAAAATACTTCACTGGTAAAGCAACTGACCTGGAAAATAGATCCAGGAGAGACAATTTAAAAATTATTGGTCTACCTGAAAACCAAGATGGAAAAGAAGAGTCTGGACAGCATCAAGGAAAACTTCTCTGAGGTCCTAGAATCAGAGGGTAAAATAGCCATAGAAAGAATTCACTGATGACCTCCTAAAAGAGTTCCCATACTGAAAATGGCATGGAATACTAGTCAAATTCCAAAATTACCAAATCAAAGAGAAAATACTACAAGCAGTCAGAAAGAAGCAATTTAAATATCATGGAACCACAATCAAGATTATGTAGGATTTTGCAGCTTCTACAGTAAAAGATCAGAGGACGTGGAATATGATATTCCATAAGGCAAAGGAGCTTGGATTACAACCAAGGATCAATTCTCAGTGAAATCGAGCATAATCTTTCAGGGGAGGAGAAAGACATTCAATGAAATAGAAGACTTCCAAACCTTCCCAATGAAAAGACCAGAGTTCAATAGAAAATTTGACATTAAAATACAAAACTCAAGAGAAGCATAAAAAGGTAAACAAGAAAGAAAAAAAACATGTTATTAATAAGGGCAAGCTATTTACATCCCTACAAGAGAAGATGACAATTTAACTCAACTTTTAACTGTATCTTTATTATGACATCTAAAAGGGGCATACATAGACAGAGGATATAGATATAAGCTGACTTGGATGTGATGATAAAAAATCTAATTAAGTGGTGATAAGGGATTGTTCTGGGAGAAGAGGAAAGGAGGAGGCAGAAAAGGGTAAATTACATCACGTGAAAAGACACAAAAACCTACAGTAGAGGGAAAGAAGGAAAGGAGATGAGCATTGTTTGAACCTTACTGTCATCAGATTTGGCTGAAAGAGGGAATAACATAACCAGTTAGGTATAGAAATCTAACTTACCCTAAAGGAAGTAGGAGGAGAAAGGGGAAAGAAAAGGGAGGGGGATGTTAAAAGGGTGGGCGGACTGAGGGAGGTGGTGGTCAAAAGCAAAACTCTAGTAAGAAGGGAAAGGGAGAAAGGAGAAAGAAAAGCAAAAAGGGGGAGGGAAGATAGGACAGAGAGAAAGACACAGATAGTAATCATAATTGTGAATGAATTGGATGAACTCTCCCATGAAATGGAAGCAGATAGCAGAGTGTATTAAGAATCATAATCCTACAATATGTTGTTTAAAAACCTGGAAAGATTTATATGAACTGATGCTGAGTGAAATGAGCAGAAACAGGAGAACATTGTACACAGTAACACTCACGTTGTGTGATGACTGACTTTAATAGACTTAGCTCTTCTCAGTAATGCAAGGATCTCCAAAAGACTCATGATGGAAAATACTGTCCATGTCTAGAAAAAGAAGCATGGAGTCAGAATGCAGATGGAAGCATACTATTTGCTCTCCTTTTCGTTTGTTGTTTTGTTTTGTTTCTTCTTTCCTGTGGTTCTTCCCATTAGTTCTAATTATTCTTTACATCATGACTAATGTGAAAATATGTTTCATACAACTGTATAAGTAGAGCCTATATCAGATTGTATGTTGTCTTGGGGAGGGGTGATGAGAAAGAGGAGGAGAAAATTACTCAAAATTTTATGGAAGTGAATGTTGAAAACTAAAAATTAATTAATTAATTAAAAAAAAGGAAAAAAAAAGGAAAATAAAAATGCTACCTACCTCCAGAGACAGAACTGATGAACTCTGAGTACAGTGAAGTACTTTTTTTTCACTTTATTTTTCTTGCTTTTTTTTTCAACAAGCCTAATGTGGAAATATGTTTTGCATGGACTCAAACATATAATTGCATCATATTGCTTGCCTTCTCAATATATGGTAGAGGGGATGGAGTGAGGGAGAGAATTTGGGATTCAAAATTTTTAAATGAAAGTTTAAAAAAGTTCTCATATGGTAGAAAGCAAGTTGGCCTAAGAACCAGTTGTTACTTTGTGACCCTAGGCAAGTCGCTTGACCTTTATGTTCTCATCTATAAAAAAAAGAAAACTAAATTTTACTAGTTTTACTCATAAACTAGATTTATGAGAACCTTCATATTGTCTAGCTCTAAATTTCTACTACATCATGAAATAGCATACAACAGAAAAGCAACATGATCACCATGCATAGTTTATAGAAAGAAGGCAGAGGAATAGGACAGGAAATGTGGATGGAAGCCCAAATGGGGAGTTTAGAATCTGGTGTAATTAAAAATTCTGGGATCTCTTCCCAGTTCCTTGTTTTGACCTAGTGACTTACTCAGTCAGGGCTGAAATTTGGCATGATTTCACATCTGATGGTTTAGCTTCTATTTAAGGGTAAGGTGGTTAGGCATCTTCGAGCAAATAGCTTCCTTTTCTACAGTGGGATCATTTAAACTATGAGAAATATTTGCTTGTTGATACTTGTTGACCTTTTGGTTTTATAATGGGATGGAGAAAATGTGAGAGTCCTCACACTAGCCTCTAAGTCAATGATGGAGTGCATTCCCAGTAATACATTATTCTTGACTTTAGCTATAACCTTGTCTCATAATGTCCATTCCTCATTCTGAAAAGTGAGACCAATATAACCAGAGCCAGTAATAAAATAATTTTCTCCTCTATTATCTGCCTTGATAGTTAGCATGTAGGACCATCTGGTAATACATATGCATACATATGTATGTATGTATGTATGTATGTATATATATGTATGTATGTATGTATGTATATATATATATATTCTTACTGAAACATTTGACTGTCTTAACTCTTTTTTTCCCTAAGTGACACCAAGAATTATAATGATTGAATAAATAAATAAATGAAATGTATTTATTAAGAATCAACTATGTGCCAGTCATGGTACTAAGTGCTAGGGATACAATTAAAAAAGTAAGGAAGTACCTGCCCTCAAGTATGTTCCATTTTAATAAGAAAGATAACACAAATAGGTTATTAGTGGCCAGAGAAAGGAGACTTTGTCTGGAGAGTTACAGGAATTGTGAGTGGAGCATTAGAGCAATTCATTTTCATGCCCTTTAGAAAGCAATGACAATATTGGGGGAAATGGCTGTAAAAGTTATGATATATGAATGTTATGGATTTATTATACTGTAAGACATGATGAAGGAGATAGTTTCAGAGAAATCTGGGAAGACCTCTATGAACTGATGCAGAATGAAGTGACCAGAAACAGGAGAACAATATATACAATAATGACATTATTGTAAGGAAAACAACTCTTAAAGGTTATTAAGAACTCTAATCAACACAATGACCAACCACAATTCCTAAGTACTTCTGATGAACATGCTATCCCAACTCCAGATAGAAAGCTGATGGACTCAGAGTGCAAAATGAGGCATAGATACATGTACGTGTATATGTGTCAACACATACGCACATAAACACAAATGTCTATATACACATATATACATAAACATATATACAGGGATATATTGCCTCATACATGTGCATTATGTAAATATGTGTATATATGTAAATATAAGTGCCTCATATATCAAGATATATGCCAATATAAATGACAAATATATGTCAGTAATGTATAGATAGTAAGAATAGATTTCATATGTATGAATATATGCCTATATAGGACATTATTGTTCCTTGTGTATAAATGCATACCAATTTATAGAGTATATAAGTCATATGTATTTTTATATATATACCCATGCATATACACATACATCACATACTTGCACATATATTTGTGTCTTACATAAGGTATATATGTATGCATATGTGTGTATATGTATCTGTGTATGTATACATATATATGAAATGGCTAATGTGGGAAAATGTTTTGCTTGATTATGCATACATGTTTTCCTTAATAGGGAGGGGGAAGTGGGATGGAAGAAATTTGGAGCTAAAGTTAAAATATAATAGAATTTTATTAAACAAAAGAAGCAATGATAGTATTGGTTTTATTACAGTTCCCAGATGAGGATTCTGGGAGGATTGGTAGCCATAGACTGTACGTGCATAGAGAGGGCAGCTGGCAAGATGTCCCAAGAGATCTGGGTAGATGGCTGTGAAGTATTATCAGGGGCCAGTTAGATCTAATCAGATAGGTGACTTTGCACTCATTTGCTTGCCCATCAAGCTCAGTCCCAGGGCAGGTTTCCAAAGTTGAATTTGTTCTTGAGGGTGGCCAGGGACTAACATTTCTGCAAGACATACTGCAGATTATTTACTTATGGTGACACACATACCTGTACATTTAAATAAATCTATTGATATGTTAGAAGAGGGTACACAAGGGTATTATTTGAACCTGTGATTTAATTGGTATAGGGGACTTCTGGTATGGAAGTGTAGCATACTGGCAACTTGTTTGCACATTATAGGCTATACCAATGAAATCACAGTTCCAATCATAATCCTGTTCATTAATATGGAGTACTATCTCTATGGACATAGACCACAAGCCTTAATAGATGGTTTTCAGAGGTATCTATGGTTCCTCCAAATTCATCACCTAATACCTTTCTTAACTTATCTAGGCTAATCCTAAGGCACAGACACAAAAAAGTTCATAGTCAT
>NW_020948910.1:16140637-16175548 GCF_900497805.2 Vombatus ursinus | reverse complement strand
GGTCATACTTTAAGGCAGGCCTGCATAACTTGTAGCTGGCAGACTGCTTATAGTCCACAGGCCACTTGCAGCATGTCAAAGGATTTCCTCTACATTTTCCTCTACATTTCCTCTATGTTTTTCATGGGTCACCCAAAGTCCTTTGGCGGGCCAGTGTGTAGGCCTGCTTTAAGATTTTCTAACTTGGTAGGACCAGCTAGAGTTTGTGATCCAGTGGCATAACCTCTGAGAGCTGAGGTCACCTCTATACCATGAAGCTACATTGGAATATTACTTTAGTAGTAGGAGGTTCTAAATAATGCTCCATAAGGAATCTCAGTTTTTTGCACCTAAAAAATGATCAAGGCTATCAGCACTAAGCTGGTCTGAATGGCCTCCATCAGCTCAGGCAGATCACTTAAAGACCAGAACACATTTAACTAAACTCTGGATCTTCACTGCCAGGTATTCTAAGGAATCAAATCATGTAAATATTCAATGAACGTTCACTAATTACTTACTGTATTCTAAGCATTTTGCTAGGTCTTAGGGAATATATAAAGTTAGGTAAGGCCCAAGGCCTATCCTTGTGGAGTTTATACTTAGTAGCTTAGTAACATATGAGAAAAGAGAACTCTGCTACATAAAATAATATGAGTGCAAAATAGTTGGAAAACAAAATGCTGTAACACCTTACCAATGGTGCACCTCCTGCCTGGTAAAACTTCATGAACAGCATGGCATTTGAATTGGATTCTAAGGTGAGAATTCAAAAGAAGGCACAGGGTGTGTTTAGAGTTCAGAGAATAGTCAAGCTCAGCCAGAGGGGAGAGTGCATAAAGAAGAATTATGTAAAATGCGGCTGGAAAGGAAAGATGACACCATATTGTGAAGGTCTTTTGGAATCTGAGATTTAGCCATTGGGTCATAGGAAACTCCTGAAGATTTCTGTGGATAAAAGTAACATTAATAAACAGTAAGATCAGTCTGGTAGTAGTATGAAAAATGGATTAGAAATTGATGAAGGAGGAAAAAGTAAGGAAGACCATTTAATAGTCTATTACAATCTTCTGGGCAGGTTGTAATGAGGATCTGTACTAGGGTATTAATGGATGAAATACAATGTGATTCACGGATTTATCACCATGGATTTGTCTAATTCATATGTCCTTGCACTCCTTCTTTCCTATGAAACAGAAAGTGAACACTTTCCTTGCTTAATTTTATCCTAGAGGAAGAGAAAAGAGAGAGAAAGTGGATATTTAACTCTGCCAGGCATTATTCTTCAAGACAAGTCAACCAACCAACCCAACTGAAAGGAAGATCAAAAGAAGTTACATAGATGAGATGAAGTATAGAAGGAAAATGGAAAGACTATTGAATAGACCAGTCTTCAAAATAGAAAATCCTTCTTTCCAAAGAGAGAGATTTTTTTTTCTAAATGCCTCCAGGGGAAACATCAATAGGTCTTTGCCTTTGGGTCTTGGTCACAAAGAAATCTGTCAACATCAGCTAAAGTAGCAAGGTCTCCTGAGGGAGAGACAGGAAGCAGATTACACCAAGCAAGTCAAACTGCTACCACCACCTTAACCACCATCTCCCCTCAAACTATGATTGAGGCAGTCTAGGACCCTAAACACAGGAACTTTGGAAAGACTATTACTTCCTGCCCAATGCCAATGACTTGTCCAGGGTCACACACCTAGGAAGTTTCTGAGGTGAAATTCAAACTAAAGTCTTCCTGACTTCAGATTCACCACTCTATTTGCTTCATGACATAGCTCTGCCAATTGGAAGTCACAAAATAGAATGAATTTCTTATTGACTATGCCTTTTTCGAAGAGAAGAGTAAAGGCTAGTGACAACTTGAAGGCGAAGAAAAAATTTTCATCTTTTCAACATTTTCAGGTTCCAAGAGCGAAGATTCTGCAGAAAAGTCTCCCCCCTCCATACATTAGAAAGGCCCCTGGTGACATTAACAGAATTCTAATTATGAAAGACAAAATTATAATTCCAAGGAAGAAAGTGCCATGAATTATGAAGAAGTGGGAATGGATCAGAGTGGGAAGCTTATCTATCAACAGCTCAGATTATATCAAAAAACATATTCCTTTGAGGCAAACATTCTATAATTGATGCAGTGCTCTTATTGCATGCCTTTCTTTTTGCTTCATTTCTTCTGTATCAAGCAAAAGTTGGATTTGAAATTTGGATCTTCTTTCCCTGACTAGGGAGCTTTAAAATCCCACCCACAAGTTGTTTGATCAGCATATCAAGACAGTGACTCCTTTTGCAAGGAAGACATCAAACTAAAAACACATTCCTCATAAAATTTCTATAGGACATCAGGGTACAGCCCAGTATTTTTTTTTAAAGTTCAGTATTATTAATTGTTGCTATTATTATTATTGAAATAGACCCAAAAGATTGCGATATGATTATTACCAAGAGAACTAAGATTTGAGAAAATTATTGGCTGCTTAAAGCATAAACTGTTATCCTGCAGCCAATTTCTTGTTATAAACCCGGTTATGCAATATTATACAAGTTCCCCCATATGGAACATGGACCTACTCTATCTTTTTGGATAGAGTTACAGCATCTTTTAAGTGATTTTTGGTATGTCTGCTACTTTATCTTCATTATGAAGAAAACAGACTTGCATTTGGTCTTTGAAGAAAGTCTCCTTAGGACGCAAAGAAATTACAAATGGACCTTTAAAACCTGTCAGTTTAATTTAGATAACATTTATTTATTATGTTATTTATTTTTCAAGTTAATTCAATATGTCCATTCATCTTCATTTTATCAATTTCTTTATGTTAAGAATCTGATTCAAAAAAATAGTCCTACCCTTTTGCTAATTAACTTTTGGAAAGGCTTAACATTTCTGTTTAGGCCATTCTCAATACGGTTTAATTTTCTTCACTCTTTTTCTCATACTTTCACAACGTCACTGTGTAATAATAGAAACACTATTCTTATCAAAAGCACCTATTAAATGGCAGCATATTGCATGCCCAGACAGATCAGACAAGACTGTGACAGTGAATTGTTTCCATTTGTTGGAAATCATCTTAAAGCTGTAATTGCAATGGGACCTCTGGTTTTCCACACATTGTAGCCATGGAGATGAGTTAATGTTAATTGGACAGATTAATTTGGTGTGTGTGTGTGTGTGTGTGTGTGTGTGTGTGTGTGTGTGTGTTCAGCCTTATCTGAATTAGCTATTACTTCAGAGAAACAGACTGTGTATCAAAAACTTTTGGTCATGTCTACACAGTGCCAAAACTCTATTTCCAAATTGAAAATGGCAATGTTTATCATTTAAACCCTTAGTCCACTGAATGGATGTTCACTACATATTTATCAGGTGAATCCATTTTGTGTGGATAATTTGTGAAAAGGTATGGAGGCATCGCAGCCTGTACTCTTGGAGGGATTAACCACACCAATAAGGTCATGGATTCATCTGAGTGTCAAAATATATTTAGTGATATCTCCTTAAAAGAAAGAAGGAAGCAGAAGAGGTATCAGCCAGAAGTTGTTTTCATATCTGGGTTTCCTTTTTCTTAATTTCCTTTAAAAATTACAATGCAACCCCCTCCCCCAAACCTTTTCATTTTCTCCTTGACACTAATCTTGTTAAGGCCTAATCCTATCCATGAAAATGAAATAAAATTGCCCAGGTTATTGAAGTATGTTGATTTCCAGGCCCAGTAAAGTCTAGTTTGTAGATTACCTTATTGAATGTACAAGTTACTGTAGACTTGCAAAATGTTTTCAAGCACTTTAAAATACACAGTATTTTTGATCCGGCTTACAAAATTTGAAATAGCTCCTCTCGCTCTCCACTTTCTAACATCCACCCATATACTTATTTTTTTATCTCTGTAAAATCTTTATAATAATGATGCATGCATGTAGCAAAGGTAACCAATGAAAATGTGAGATGAGAGTAGGCAGACTTTTGCAGCAGATGATTATCTATAATAGACAAAAATCACAACCCTACAATTAACTTAGAGACATAGAGAGCTCCAGATGCCGCTGTGTTTATTGACTGTTCATTACAGAAATATATTTAATTTGGTGAGGAAAATGTAACATTAAAGACTCTTCTCCAATACTGTGGTTCAACTTTATGGATCAAAACCATACAAGATTCTTTAGTAGATACAATAACTTTGTTTGATGATTCTCTCATTATCAAAATCAAATAATGCATTAAACAATATCCTCTAAAAGGGTGTTAGACATTCTCACAACACATGCCCTACATAGAGACAAAATGGAAAAAGAAGTCACTAAAAGTGGTGTGGTTCTCCAAGTGCTGTTGTTTGTGAATGATGTTATTATGCTATTTGTTGATTGGATGGGAAACTAGAAGATTTCCTAACTGAGATCTGCAGATATTTAAAAGAGAATATCTGATAGAATGTAAGTTATTTAAAGGTAGAGACTCTTTTAGTATGGCTGCATCAAAGTATGAGACAGGGAAAAATATTGTAAGAAAATTAGAAAGGTAGGAAGGGGACAGGTTGTAAAGTTATTTAATTACAAACAGAAAAAAATTTATATTTGGTCCTAGCAGTGATAGGTACCCACTGGGTGGAGTAAATTGGGGAGTGGGGGTGCTTTGATCAGCTCTGCTATTTACAAAAATCATTTTCACAGCTATATGGAAGATGGATTGGAGTAGGACATGATTTGAGGTAGTAATAAGTAGGAAGCTATTTCGATAGTCCAGTTAAGAGGTGATGAAGACCGGAACAAGGCTGAGAGGAGGCCATATGTTAAGAGATGCTGTGGACATAGAAATAACAAGATCTAGCAACTGATTGGCTATGTGGGGTGAGTGAAGGTGAGAAGTTTTGAATGACATTGGGATTGAAAACCTGAGTGTCCAGGAGGTGACATAAATCTTAAATTTATCTGTATATTATTCCTTATTCTGCCACATGAAACTAAACAAAGCAAATCTAAAAACTCTTTCACATGATGGCCTTTCAAATACTTGAAGACAGCTAATAATGCACCCTTTAAGACTTAATATAAGGGGCAGTTAGGTGGCACAGTGGATAGAGAGCTGACCCTGGAGTCAGGAGGACCCAAATTCAAATCTAGCCTCAGACACATAAAAACTTACTAGCTGTGTGACTCTGGGCAAGTTACTTAACCCCAATTGCTTTACCAAAAAAAGACTAAATATCCCAAGCTAAACATCTATGGTTCTTCCAACTAATCTGCGGATGGCATGATTTTTAAATTGTCTACAAAAATTAACTGTTGAGAGTCTAAATGTGAAATCCTTGTCCAATGCTTAGCACAGTTACTGGCACATAGTAAGTGCTTGATAAATGTCCATTGATATGACTTGTCCAATGACCAATGAGTAGACACACTACTGGAGAAAATTAATCATATAAATCTTTAAATTTTCACTATAGATATCATGAGAAGACAAAAAGAAGTTTATAGCCAACGAGACTAAAAATAACTGAATTTTCATCGTGCTTTAAGGTTGCTAAGTACATTACATGTATAACCTCATTTGATCCTCACAACAGCTCTTTGAGATAGATACTACAAGGATTATTATGCCCATTTCATAGGTGAGCAAATTGAGGCTCAGAGAGGTCAAGAGACTTTCCCCAGAGTCACACAGGTTAGTGAGCACCTAAAAGAAGATTAAAACCCAATTCTTCCTGAATCCAAATCTAGCACTATCTGCTAGGTTATGTAGTGGTACATGTACCCATGTGCTCCTTGAAGAAACAAAAAAAATGACAGAGTTGGTTTTATTGTGTGTCTGGACAATAAGCACCTTCATTTCATGATCTATTTGACCATTCAACTTTGCCATTGCTCCTGAAAAGCATTTGCAAAAATAATCCATGAAGATCATTCTAGCGAATATGCTGTCATCTGTTACAGACAGTAAAGAGGTAAAGAAATTCTACAAATTCCTTGATAAGATCTTCCAAATGAAATCAATATCTTTTATCCTTAGTGACTTCACTGAAAAATTGGTCATGGGAGAGGATGGTGAAATATCTATTGGAAAACTTGATTCAGAAGTAAGAAATTAAGGGAAAGAGAGGAAGAGAACAAGCATATATAGCACCTACTATGTGCTAAGCACTTTACAAATATTATCCTTACAACAGCCCTGTGAAGTAGGTACTGTGGTTATCCCCATTTTGCAGTGGTAGAAACTGAGGCAAACAGAACTTAAGTGACTTTCCCAGGGTTACACAGCTAGTAAGAGCCTGAGGCCAGACTTGAACTCAAGTCTTCCTGACTCCAGGCCTAATATTTTATCCACTGCACCACCTATCTGCCACTAATAGCTATCATTTACATAGCAATTAAGGTTTGCATAGTACATATTTGTAATGTACTTTGATCTTCACAGCAACCCTGAGAGGTATGTGTTATTATTATCTCCATTTTACAGATGAGGAAACTGAGGCAAGCAGGGGTTAAATGACTGGCCTAGGGTCACATAGCTGATAAATGCCCAAGACCAGATTTGAGCTTAGGTCTTCCTGACTCCAGGAGAGTCTAAAACACTGTGCTACCTAGGTGTTAGAAATGAGAGAAGTCAAAGGCTTATAAACTATAGATGAGCCTCAAACTTACACATAATGAATATTCTTCATAAAAAGAATTTGGCAGAAAAGAAAAGAAAGAAAGAAAGAAAGAAAGAAAGAAAGAAAGAAAGAAAGAAAGAAAGAAAGAAAGAAAGAAAGAAAGAAAGAAAGAAAGAAAGAAAAAGAAAGAGAGATGGAAGGAAGGAAGGAAGGAAGGAAATTGTTTATATTCTAATATAACAACTAACTATTAATTGGAGATTATTTCTGAATCAACTGTCCATATAGACAAGTTATGTTAGAGCAGTGGTAGAAATTAATAACAAACTAGGAAAAATAACATGAAATTAGAACAACACTAACCTAATCTGTTCAAAGAACATCAGTTCAGTTGTGTCCAATTCTTGGTGACCCCATTTAGGGTTGTTTTGTCATTTCCTTCTCCAACTCATTTCATGGATTAACTGAGGTTAACAGAGTTAAGTGACTTGCCCAGGGTCACTTAGGGTCTGAAGGCCAGATTTGAACTCATGAAGATGGGTCTTCCTGATTCCAAGCCTAGTGTTCTACCCATTGTGCCACCTAGCCGCCCTACATCACCATTTCTTAAGGAAATTTAGCTGTCCTAAATAAGTCAACACAATGAAGAGACCAAAAAGCAAACAAATCTTAGAAAACACTTCACTAGGAAACAAATTAGCTTCTTACCAAGCAAAGATATGTCAGGCAAAGACAATGCCAATTTAGAGTATAAACTGGTAAGATCTTAGTCAGAAAGATGGCAAGAGAGTACAAGCAGTCTCTCTCTGAAAAAACAAGCAGCAACACGAGAAAAACAGATTTATAGAGAGTTTGGGAAGATACCCAATTAAGTCAGATCGTACTAAAAGCATTGAAGGATGAAACTGGAAGGAGAAAAACAAATTTAAAAAATGGAAAAGGTCTGTGAAGAGCTATTTAATAAATTCTTCTCTCCATCAGTGATAGTGTGAACCATCACATTTGAACTCTAACCTCAGTCCCCAGGGTGCTACTTAAGAAAGTAGAAGTGGCCTTAAAGAAAACAGAGATAAGATGAAAATCCAGACTAGACCAAATATACACAAAGAGGCTCCAGGCTGATGGCAGCACAGTTTTGAGGGCACTGAAGGCTTGGTTTTCAAGATATCCAAAAGAGGAGAGAATTTTTAAAAGCCTGGAAAAAATCATGAACTTTATTATTTCTGCCTCCCCTAAAGCAACCAAAAATATCAAAAACTATAGACCTACATTCCTGTTTTCCATCTCTACAGAATCTTCATTAAAATGATCTATACATGCATTAAGGGTATCCTTGATGAAAGTATGAAAAGAAAACAGGCAGCATTTCACAAACAATATTCTATAGCAGACCGCTGTTTATAGTCACACAATGGACTAAATCTTAAAAGTAGAGAGAAAACAACATCTCACTGTATATGTATTGTTTTCTGCCCATGAAAAGCATTTAATTTAGCAGAACAAAATACCACTTTCAACGCTATCTTCTAATAAAGTGTTTCCCATGAATCTATTAAAATCATACAAGATTCCTTAAAAGATCTAAAGTAGAGAAAACCTTTTTCTACTCTCTTTGTTAATAAAAGAAAGGGAAGGTAAAGAGAAGGGAATAAATATTTATATAGTACTTACTATGTATTGGACCTTGTTGAACGTCCTTTACAAATATTATCTCATTGATTTTTCACAACAATTTTATGAAGTAAGTTATATTATTTCCTTCATTTTACAGTTGAGGAAAATGAAAGTTAAATCACTTGTCCAGGACCACACAGCTAGTGTATGTATGAGGCCAGATTTGAAGTCAAGTCTTCCTGACTCCAGGCCCAGCACACTACCCACTGTGCCATCTAGCTTGTATGTTCCAAAGTGCTCATTGCCATGGAGGCTCTCTAGTACAGTCCATATTCTATTCCCAATAGAAGGTGAGATCTTCTGGATGTTGCTTTTCATGGATGGTGTTATGTGGACTACAGCAGGACCCAGAATATTTCAGGGATTACTAAATTGGATTTAGATTTGCTCAACAGAGTTTGCCCTAACCATCTATTCAGAAAAAATCAAATTGATGAAAGATGATGATATTCAGTTGGATGGACAGCCCATAGCACTAGTCCCTCAGTATTTGTATCTCAGATAGACAAACACTACAGATTGACAATAAACTGGACCCTGAATTTAATAGGAAGACAGTGGAATGGGTCAGCTTTGACATACCATAAATTCCTTGTAATGGTCCCAAGAATCTGCTTGTAACAAAGGCAATATTTGTAAGAATCAATTTTCTTCCAATGATTCTTTAAAGCTGAAAATTCTGTAATAATGTAGTCTCTGAACAATTAAAGCTGAAGGTCACTTGAGGAACAACGGAAGAGTTCATGGTAGGAGTAAGCAGAATAAAGATTACCCACCTCCTGCTAGAGATGAGAAGGTCTTCAAATATTGAATGAGATCTGCATCTTTGGACGTGGCCAAAGTGGGAATTCGGTTTTCTGGACTATGTTTCTTTATTATAAGGGTTTTGTCATTTTAAAAATTTAATTATTCAATTAGACGGAGGCAGTGGGTGAAAGAGATAATAAATGATTGTTAGAAATAATTCATTAATTTAAAAAAAAGCTCCATCATGGGCTTATTCTTCAGTCGGGTAGATCAGAACAATTCAAAACAAAGTTTGCTAAAATGTATCCTCTTGTCCATCTGTTTTTACCTCCAAGAAAATACACTAAAGTCTTGCGTTATTTCAGGGCCCATGCCATTAGATAATGTTATTGATGTGTCTGTACCATAATGAAGACCTCATTACTAAGACCTTTTGGCTTAGATACCAGACTAGCATTACATCAAAATTCACACTCCACCACGGTGTTTTGCGGTGAGATTCTAGATCACACTAGTGTTTGAAAGTAATAACTTATTCCTTCCCAAAATGTTTGCCATCATGTCAACGTGACCTTAAAGGGAAAAAGCATTTGTTTGTGTGGCTTTTTGGAAGAAGGGCTTTCTGTATGTCTAGAACACTGTGAGTCTTTAAGTATTATTAAACAGAAATATTATGTCTGGAACTTTAAATCCAACAGATTAAAAATTACCAGCAGATTTCAGCTATGGCTTTGGTCTTGATTTCCTGTTATGAGCAATACTATTCAGTATTGTTAACCAGCTGCTGCATTTTAAGTCAGAGGTGACACATTTGGAGAATGTGCTTAACAATCATGGCAGAAACAAGGACAAATCCTGAGAGGAGAGGAATGGGATTCTGGATTAGAGAACAGAAAGAAAACAGGACAGGATAAAAAGGAATAACTTCAGTTACCAGACTTGAGTAAGGAGGAGATAAAAGCCCAAGTGTTAGAAGTAAGAATGAGAATTCAAATTAGAAAGCAAAACTAAAGAGTAAGAAATATATGTTTTCTACTCATCATTCAGCAAAACAGAACATCAGAGGACTGGGATTCAAACACCATCTTTGCTATTTAATGCCTGTAAATACATACATAGATACATATATACATGCATATATACATACATACTTTGGCAAGGTAAGTCCCTCAAGTCTCTTTCTTATGCCCATTTTAAGGACAAAACCTGTTTTCTCCTTGTAATTGCTAACTAGCAAATATATTATAAACATTAGAAATCCTAAATCTCT
Source organism: Vombatus ursinus (assembly GCF_900497805.2). NCBI lineage: Eukaryota > Metazoa > Chordata > Mammalia > Diprotodontia > Vombatidae > Vombatus > Vombatus ursinus. Next base: position 16,165,282 of record NW_020948910.1, on the reverse strand, counting down.
GACAATTTAGTAAGATTAGCTACAGTCTTGTGGACCAGTTTTTATCAGTTCACATAACAAAGTTTGGTTATGTTTACTTTTTGGTCATGTTTAGAGAGTAGCTGTGCTACTATTTTTGAAAAGTTAGTTAAATCTGTGCTTCATAACACTTAACATAAAGGTTCCCAAACCTGACAATTTTCCTAATATCATTGGAATGATAGTGGTATATTTCAGTCAGGTTTCTTTTCATATTGTGTGTTGGTTATTATGTTTTGTTTTGTTTTGTTTTGTTTTCCTTTTAACGTCCTATTTTTTCTGGCATAAATTGGAACTAAGCATAATGTCTTATTTATGATAGAAATGAACATATAGAAAAGTTTTTTTCTATCACTAATATTTATTTGAGATAGTTACGGTACGAGCAAGTACCTGATAATTCAATTCAAACTCTGTGCATGGATCTTGACAGTGAGTGATGTGTATGGCTACAAACCAATCATTTAACATCTCTGATTCTTGCAGAACCTACCTAATTAGTTCTGGAAGAGATTTTAGAGATTATTAAATCAAATCCTCTCATTTTAAACATGAATAAATCGAAGTCCAGAGAATTGAAGTGATTTGCCAGGGCCCCAGTTTGACCCTAGAACTCCTTATTCCAGGTCATTTTGACTCTTTCTACCACATCAAACTGCCCAGGGAGTGTTATAAGGAAAATATTTTGTAAATTTTAAAGTACCCTATCCATGAAATTTGTCATTAAATTATCATCATTAAATTAATTAATTAAATTTATTGAATTAAATTCATCATCATCATCATCATCATCATCATCATCATCATCATTATCATCACCATCATAATTATCATCCTTTCCATTAACTGCCAGGTCAGGGAGGGAACAGTGGTGAGCAAAGAGTTATTAGTTGAGTACATGCCTCTTGGTGAGGTAAGTTAAGGAGACACTCCCACCAACACACACACACCAGTCCATACCGCTTTTGAAAATAACTAAGGCCAGGCCATGGTTCCAAGGATTGTCTATTTTCTGAGTCAAGCCCTGAGCAACAGCTTTTCTAGAAGGGGCAGGGAGTCACTGAGCAATCTTCTGTCTTCTTTGCTATACAGAGGGACTGACAGGTTTCTGAGGTAGTGAACTCCTTGCTTCCATTTCTTTGGCACAGAAACTCAGGAAGGTGGTAAGGACAGGCTGGACTCACAATTTCTCATCCTTTTCAGGAGTGAGAGGAGACAGCAACCAGCACAGAGCCTGGTTTCTCTTTGCCCAGATATGCTTCCAATTATTGCCAGAGCCCTTTGTTTTCCCCTCAGGGGAGGGCCAGACAGCCAGCTAGGTTGCAACAAAAGATAGAGTGGTAGCCTGGGAGTCAGGAAGCTCTGATGCTCAAGACACTGACTGTGGCAATGGCCAAGACACTTAGCACTCCCTCAGCTTCAGTTTCCTCATTCAAAAATAAGAAAAAAATAATTAAAACAGGCTGACTCCTGATACAGAATATAAGAGATTCATTAACATGGCTGGATCAAAAGGAAAATGGAGACTGGTGCAATAAACCAGTAAGAGTTTCTGAAGTCTGAGAGTAATAAGGGAAATAAGTCCATCCGTAGGGACTCCATGCCAAAGGGCTTACATTTGTGGGAGTCAGATCCCACAATCTTTTAAACTGTCTGGGATCACCTCAGAAAAACTAAACAAAGTGCCAAGATTATGTGTATTTATTTCAATTTTAAGTGAAGACAAATATCTACTAGCCAGGTGGTACATTGGATAGAGTGCTGGACTCCAGAGTATATCCTGGAGATATGCAGTGGTATACTCTAACAATCCAAAACTATTCTCTACTCAAGGCATTTCACTCTATGGCCATGAAAACACCATGTGGTGATTTTGGACGCTTAGGTCAAGAGAGACTCCTAGAGCTATGAAGAAATAGACTCCATTGGCTTAAGATATAGCAGATATCTGTAAGAAGTATGAAATCTGTGCTCACTATGTTCAAAAGAAAGGGCTACTAACCTATACTGCATACTTAGATAATATAACTTAAATAATATATAATAAAGCAAGACTTTGGTATTTGTGTGCATAGACTTTTTTATGCCTGGAAGAAAATAAGAAGAACTTGAACAACGTTCAAATGGTGACAGAATTTTAAAATGAACTACTCAAGAAGGGATTAGTTTTTGCAAAAATCAAGACACCTAAGGAGACCTGCAGCCCAAGTGTTTTTATTATACATGAGTAAACATTTTAGGACCACTGAGGCCTGAGCTGAAGGCTCACACTTTTAGTTCATAGGATCATAGGTTGAGAACTGGAAGAGATCTCTGAGGTCATGTGGTCTAGCCATATGTTATGAATAAGGAAGCTGATACCCAGAGCATTTAAGAGATTTGCCCAAGGTCCCACAGGTAATATTAGAAGAAGGATTTGACCCCAGGTCATCTGCTTCCAAAGACAGTGCTCTTTCCACTGTATCACACTCCAATACATGCATATAATACTCCCCAAAATGATGCCACAACTTCTATCTATTAATATTTGAACAAGAATCACATTTACCTATTAATTTGCTTACAATGTATATTTACAGCTATCTTATTATACCCTGTATAATGTGGTTTGCCATTTCCTTCTGAAGCTCATTTTACAGATGAGGAAACTGAAGTAAACAAGGTTAAATGACTTGCCCAAGGTCACGCAGATAGTAAATGTTTGAGGTCAGATTTGAACTCAAATTCCAATTTGAGTTCTTTCTAATTCCAGGCCTGGCACTTTATCCACTAAACCACCTACCTGTTCCACCTTTGCCCATTCTGATTCCTTCAATTTCTTTTTCTTCTCTTATTGTTATTACTAGCATTTCTAGTACAATATTGAATATAGTGATAAAGGACAAGTTTTACTCCTGATCTTATTGGGAAGGCTTCTAGATCATCCCCATTACAGATAATACCTTTGCTTTCAAGTGTTTTTAATAGGCATGAGTGTTGTATATTGTCCAAAGTTTTTTCTGCATCTTGATAAAATCATGTGATTTTGTTACTTTTCTTAAATCAAATAGGTTAATAGTTTTCCTATACTGAACCAATCCTGCATTCCTCGTATAAATCTCACTTTGTCATAAAGGATAATCATTGTGATATATACTTTTATAATATCCTACATAGTATTTTATTTAGGATTTTTGTATCAACATTCCATAGTGAAATTGGTCTATAGTTTTCTTTCTCCATTCTTGCTCCTCCTTGTTTAGGTATCAGCATGTTATTTGTTTAATAAAAGGAGTATGATAGGACTCCTTCTTTGTCTATTATTCCAAATATTTTCTTTAATATTGGAATTAGTTCATCTTTAGATGTTTGGTAGAATTCATTGTAAATCAATCTGGCCCTGAAGCTTTTTTCTTAGGAAGTTCATTTATGGCCTGTTCAATTTCTTTTTCTAAAACAGTTTCTATTAATCTAGGCAGTTTATGTTTTTGTAAATATTCTTCCATTTCACTTAACTTATTATATTTATTGGTATGTAATTGGGCAAAATAACTCCTAATAATCGCTTTAATTTCATCCTCATTATTTATTCATTTCATTTTTGATACTAGCAATTTGATTTTCTCCTCTTATTTTTAAAATCATATTAACCAATGGTTTATTTTATTGGGTTTTTCATAAAACCAACTCCTAATTTTATTTATTACTTCAATGGTTTTCTTACATTCAATTTTATTAATCTTACTTCAAATTTTTAGGATTTCCAATTTGATGTTTAACTGGGGATTTTGCGTTTTTTTTCTTCCTTTTTGTGTTTTGTTTTTTTTTACTTGCATACTACCAAGCTTTCTTATAGAATTCCACAACTGGGAAGAAAGAGATCTAAGGCTTCCATCTTCCCAGAGGCCAGGTACTATTCTTCCCTGGGGCAAAGATTAGGTAGCATGGGCTTCCTTCAAGTGCCTAATATAAGATAATATATGGAAAGCATTTCGCAAATGCTATATAAATGTTAATTATGGTTATTGCTATTATTTCCAATGTGATCCAAAGATCAATATCTTTGTGCCCTTCACCTCACTAATCAGCAGATGGTAACTGGAAACCAATCTCTCATGGCCTATACCCCACCAGAAGAAGTTGAGGATGCAGTGTCACGGGTGACCAAAGGTCATGGAAGGGGATGAGCTTTACCCTTAACCCACTGTCAGAAGCTCTTCTCTTCCATAACCATATACTCTTAGATTATTCTCTAACCCACCTCTGCCACCTGTTTTTGCCCTAAGTGAAAAAATTCCAAGTTATACCCTTGCTATGACCAAGCTCAAATTGCAGCAAATATTTACTAACCTTCCCTGCTTAAATCCTCCTAGATAGTTAGCTAGTTTTAATTAAGCTCCTTGAAGGCAAAGATTCGGCCATTTTTGTCTTTTTATTCCTAGCACTTAACATGATGCCTTGAACATAATTAGCATTTAATAAATATTGTTTGTGTTTAATTAAATTGACCTTTGTCAATGGTGCATACGTCCTGAGCTGCCTCTAGGAGTCATATTTGCTATATTTTGAAAAATAGTCAATACTACCTATGGATTCTCTAAAGAGCTTGCTTTCTGAAGTTCCACAATCCTGGTAATTCTAAATGGCTAAGATTTATGTGGCCATAAGTGAAACTGTTCTTCTGGAATGAATAAGATCTTAAAGTTTAGAAATCCTCAAGCTATTCTCTAAACAAAGATGTGGGAAACTATTAATGTTTATATTGAAGATTCCCAAGAGGGTAGCAGGGTGTTTTTTTTCTTCATTGCAGAATATGAATGGTAATATCATGTGAAATCCCTACAGAAGTCCTCATGTAACTACATGGAGTATAATAGCTGTGAATCCAGAGTGCTGATGGTCTAGAAAACAATGAAATAGGAAGCCATCTTACCTGTTCTTTCTGCTGCTCCTAAAAACTACCCATGGATTTAAAACAAAACAAAAAAACAAAACAAAAAAAAAACAATGAAAAGAATAAAAAAAATTTTTAGTTGTGCTGAAGTAGCAATTCTGAAAACAAGTCTACCATATTTAAAACTGAAATTATCATCTTAACTCTTCACACCTGCTCTTTTTTTTAACTTCCTCATTTAATCTCTTTCCACTCTCACACTTTTTCCTGATTGCCCAAATTCACAGTTCCATTTATCTTTGGTTCCACCTCTTTCTTTTCCCTCACATTTGATCAGTTGTCTAGTACTGTGAATTTGACATCCTTGCTACCTCTTCCTTCCTTCCTGTGTGTCTACCACAGTACTCCTTCAGAAATTCATTACCTCTTGGATGGACTTTTATAACACTCTTTTAACTGGTCTTCCTACTTCCAGCTTCTTGCTGCCCTTCACATTGCTACCAAACACATCATTCTGATCCACAGGTAGGATTATAACACTCTGCTCCCCAAATGTCTTCCATTTGCTTACTACCTAAAATCCCAAGGCCTTAGTTTTTGGAGCCTTCCACATTCTAGCACTTCTCTCCTTTTTTCAGCCTTATTTTACATTATTACTCCTCACATATTTTGTGTTTCAGTTAAACTCAACTATTCAACATCACCCAAATGTTCTTCTCTCTCTTACCTTTGGACACGTCCTTTCCCGTGTTTGGAATATTGTCCTAGTACTCCCTCCATATTCTTACTCATTTCTCAAGGCTTCTCTGTGAAACTTTCTCTGATTTTCCCTGATGGATGGGATTAATCCTTTAATTGGCCTCTTAGAATTTTGTAATCATGTTATTAAATGTAACATTCTAATTTTTATTATATCTGTGTCTAATACCCCTGCTACCATGTAAGTTCTGCAAAGATAGGAATCATGTCTTCCTTATCTTCTTTAATCTCTCCTAGTAACTAGGACAGTGAATAGCACACATAGTAGATACTTTGTAATTTTTTAAAATAAATTAATAAATGAATTAAAAAGCCTGCAATAAAGAGGAGGAAGTGGTTATGTTATAAAGCAGATGTTCTGAACCTGTAGTCCATAAATTTGGGTGGTAAAAAAAATCACATCTATATTTAAATATAATTGTTTACTTTGTAATTTTATATATTTAATTTATCGTCTTGAAAACATTATTCTGAGAAGTCTATGTCACATGAAATGTTAAGAATCCTGGTTATAAAGGTATGTATACAAATTACCCAGAAACATGAATTTCGCTATAACACTAGGAAAAAAGACTTTAATGGCTCATTCAAGTCTGTTGCCATCATTTGGAAACTATCCCTTAGAACTGATAAGAGTTTTTGTTTTGTTTTTTAAGTCACTTAACTTGGATACTTTATATCAGTATGTTGGGTCATGTTACCTCTGAATTTTTAGTAGTAGGTGATGAATTATACAGGATCCTATTGATTTGTTACTGGCTATATTATCTGATGAAGGAATAAGGCACAAAGGAAATAGTCCTTTCAGTCTTTCCCACATTGATGCACATTATGTACATGGCAATGAGGAGCATTATGCCAATTGAAAAAGAGTCTTATTCCTCCAATGCTACACTGCTCCTTATCTTTGCTAAGAGGAGTCCTTGAGATATTTTGAAATGAAACAAATTAATAACCAGGATCTTGACAAGAATTGAAAGAAATTGGCCAATCCCAAATCACATAGGAAACTATTAAGAGGACCCAAGAGCAACATGAAGAAAAGCAATTCTCGAGAGACAAACTAAAATCTCAAGGTAGCTAGGTGACACAGTGAATACACTATTGGACCTGGAACCAGGGAGACCTGAGCTTAAATCCAGCCCCAGATATTTATGTGTGTGAGTCCTCTGCCTGCCTGTTTCCTTGGGTGTAAAATGGTGATAATAACAGCACCTATGTCCCAGGGTTGTTGTGAACCCTGATGCACTTAGCATAGTGCCTGACATACAGTAGGTGCGTAATAAATGCTTGTTTCCTTCCATCCTAAGGGATAATCTGGGTGCAGTAGATAAAGGGTATGCATCACAAGAGTTAAATGTGCCCTTTAAGGCTCACAAAATAAACGTTGATACCCCTTTCTGTGTCTCCATAGTAACTGAAGAACAGATTGTAATTGAAAAGCAGTGTCAGAGGCAGCAGCAGAGACTCTCAGCAGAGAAGCAAACAATCCCAGCTTGATGAGGAAAACAGTTCTTCAAATGGCATTATTAGCTCAGTAGTATTAGACGTTTGAGCTGCTCTCCGTATGCTTGTCCCACCCTTCATGTTCCCTCCTCACATGTATTCCTTTCATGTTGCCTGTTTCCCACTGGTGATAAGAGAACCTATGGAGGAGTGTGAGAGAAACACCCTCATTTTTCACCAAGGGTGTAGGAGAAAGATTATTGTCTATAACCTTGCCATGAAATTTGCTTTGAACTTATATATCCTCTGATTACATATGATATATTGGACTAGTTAGAATTGGCTGATAGAAGAAACACATTGTTCAGGACTCATGAAATATGGTTTTGTATGGCTATTGACCCTCATCCACAATGTGCCATTAACTGGGTGGTGGGGGAGGAGGGAGGAAACAGGAATCATATGAGGAGAGTTTTAAGGGCTATATATACTTATAGCCTTCTTCAGTTTCTGGAAAATTATTCCTTAGCTGTAACTAAGGTGAGCTCAGGTACCTCCTCAAAATCTTTAGAGCTACAGTTAATCCATGATCTTATCATTGCAAACATGAAACACATCTTTGTCTTTTCATTTTTTATTATTCTTGTCCAGGTTTTTCTATAAATCTTATATAAAGATCAAACTTGTATTGGTTTACAAAAATAAATTACATTCTCAGTTATATTTATATGTATATGTGCATATATATGTATATGTGTATATATATATATATATGTATATATATATGTATGTATGTATTTTGAGAGAGAGGGAGAGAGGACTGTCTCCCACATGTAGCATAGGAATGTTATTGTGTGAATCAAAGTGAGGCAGAGTAGACATCTCTACCCTCTTCTGTCCCCACTTTTTTTCCAAAGGAGATTTTATTTCCTGCCAGGAGGGGAAGCAGAAGACTAAGGAAAAATCTAACCATTCTGCTCTCTTCAGAGACAGGAGGTACCAGGCTAGATTATATCAATCTCCTCTTTTAAATGTTGATCTAGTAGATGTTATTTTCAGGTACAAGTTATCATCTGGTTACTGTTTCAAATGCTCAGATCACTTTACTTCCAAGAAATTTCTTCAGTTTTCTTCCTATAGTTTTATATTCCAGATGAAATCCTCTATAGGATCCTCAAATGACAAAGTTTGCCCATCATCATGCCATCATCTATAAGCCATATTTACTTGTATTACATTTAAACATGTCACCTTATGACATCTCCAAGCTTTTAACATGTTACTTAGATGAAGGTCTCATTGTAGTTTATTATTACCTGGGGCATGGTCTTATTAATATAAACATTAACTATATTAACAAAAGTTCTTTGGAACTGGATTACATCTGTCATCATGTAGATATATTAAGATACATTGTAGGGTAAAATGTAGTAGTTTACTGTTGGCATTTTTAATTCTTTGACTGGAACTTTGAGATAAAAATTTCATCATTTGTAATTTGGATAATGTATATACAAATGAATCATAGCTGTTCTATGCTTCAAGGCAGGGTGACACAACCAGGTTTGAGATGTGGCAGAAAGTATGTCCTTCCTTTTTTCAGGTTCTTCCTAGTACTTCTTAAAAGAAAAATACTAGTTTAAAGGCAAATTAATTTTGTGTATTTCATATACTTAACATATACATAACAAACTTTATTCTTTGCTTAAGGTATGACAAGTTTGAGAAGCAGAAAATATCTCCAAACTATCAATTATTATTTTTGTTTATTATGGCATCAAATCATAGGATCATAGATCCAAAACTGGAAAGAACCCCAAAGGTCATCCAATCCAAACTCCTCAATTTCCTTAGCTGAAGATATTGAGAGACTAAGTGATTTGCCAAAGGTCATATATGCAGTGTCAAAAGCGAAATTTGAACTCAGGTCCTCTGAATCCAGAGCCAGTGAACTTTTCAACTATATCATAGGCACCACTCTGTTCGTATTGGAATTAGCTCCCACAATGTCAATTTAATTAAGTTTAAATAAGTAACATTTATTAAATGCCTATTCGACGGGGGAAGGAGAGTGAAGATAAAAATTAAGTAGTTCATTCCCTCAAGAAACTTACAGAATAATGGGAAAACATGACATGTACATGTATAAGCAAATTAAACACTTTGAATACAGAGAGAGAATTAACAATTGAGAGTGATAAAAAAAAAGTCTTAAGTAGGAGGTCACATTTGAGCTGTACTTTGAAGGATGGTAGTGAATTCCTGCTCCACTCACTATCTCTCTTCTATTTCCCTTTCCCAGACCCAGATCATTGTTTCTTCCCTTTTTTATCCTGTTGTTTTCCCTTCCAAGGTTAGAGTTTGTTTTGCTTGTGACTAATTCCTCTGTAATTATACACACACACACACATACACACACATACACGCCTTTAAATCCCACCTCCTTACTTCATGTTCCCCTTTTGGTTCCCCCATTATTTCACATTTTTCTAACAAAAATGATGCATGTGTTCAATTCCATTTTGTCCTGTTCAAATGAAAGTGAGGCTCATGGGGGACCCATATCTCTCATCTCTTCCTCCATGTTTGTGTTGTATTTTCCTCACCTACTATGATTATATAAAGGAGAAAATTGCATCTTCTTTTTCTTTCTTTCTTTTCCAATGTATTCCTTTTCCCTCCCTTTTCTTCCTTTGTTTAGAATCATTAAAATGGAATAAAAACAATCCCCAGACCCTCTTATTTGACTCCCTCTATGACTCTTGAAGAATTAAGGTCTTGGAGGACTATTTGTTTCTCCTTTCTTCTCTCTCTATCATAAACTTTTTTTCATCGTCCCTTCTTGTTACTTCAGTGTATGTACTTTTTAAAAAAATTTCTCTCAACTTGTATATTTGAATTTCAAATTTCCTACTTAGCTATTTTTTTCATCAGAAATTTTTTGAATTTTTTTATCTATTTCATCAAAGACCCATTCCTCCCTGTGTATTACACTCAGTTTTCTGGAATATATTAATCTTGGTTTTTACAACCTTTTTTTCTTCCCTTTTAGAATATCAAATTCCTAGTTCTCTTGGACTTTATAGAGATGGCTGCTAAGATCAATGTTAAATGAACACTTTCTTTCTTACTAATCACAGTATTTTTTTTTCTTTAATGTGTAAGATCCGGAGTTTGGTTATGACATTCCTAGTAGTTTTCATTTCAGGGTTTCTTTCACGAAGTAGCCAGTGGAACATTTCTATTTCTCTTTGCTTTCTGTTTCTAATAAGTCTAGACAGTATTTGTGATTTCACAAAATATTGTACCAATTTTTGTTTGTTTTTTTGGTTATGGTTTTCAGATAGATGCATCTAATATTATCTGTAAACTTGTTTTCTAGGTCAGTTGTTTTCATAGAGATACCTTAAATCTCTTCTTCTCTTTTTTCAGTCTTTTGATTTTATGTTTATATTTCTTATCTCATAAAGTTAATTATTTCTATTTGGTGTCTTATTATATTCTAGATGGTCATTACTCGTGCAAGATTGTGCAATCTCTATGCAAAACTTTGTAATCTCTTTCATCTAGAGCTCTCACTTCATTTATAATATCCCTTTTTATCTCTTGTTTCATCTCCTCCTGGAGAGGTTTGCTTGTAAAGTTTCAGAATTTGTTCTCCTTTGTTTATTCATAAAAGACCCTACACTCAGCCCAATGACATAAAGTATTATTTTTTCAGTACTATTCCTTTAAAAAAAAGTTTATCCTATTTTTTTCTTATGAAACAAATGTTTATTGATTCTCCCTTCTACTCAGAAGAGAGGGACTGTTATTGTGTGAATAAGGAAAAGGTTATTTTACACAGGGAAGGAAGTGGCAGTCATTCACACCTAACAACAGGGATGAAAATAGTCATTTTGCCCATACTTTGCCCTGAGTGCACAGCTCCGAAAGTAAAAATGTCATGAGACTAGGTATAATGTGTGTAGTTGGGAGCTCTGTGCCATAGTATTATTATCATCCACATTGCTTTTTGAGTTTGCTCAGAAAAACTTTATGACACTCTTCATTAAATTTTTCTATTGATAGCCACATTAAGATGCCATAGACATACAGATTTGTTTCTTCTTGAGATTGGTCACAAGTCTTGCTGTTTGCTGAGTTGGCCCTTTAAAAGAACAGGTCCTAGTTTGACTCACTGAACTAAAGTTCAGTTCTTTACTTATACTATAAATTTACTTGCATTCATTCTTTCTGTCAAACAAGCCCCACCCAGAATGCCCTAGAGGATGAGGTGTTACATCTCTAGTGAACATGAAGTAGAGAAATAAATGCATTGGATCAGTGGTTGCTTTTCTGCTTGCATTTTTAAAAATGACTTTCTCCCTTTTAGAAGTTATCATTTTAAAGTAATCCAGGGGCAGCTAGGTGGCTCAGTAGATACAGCACTGGTCCTGAAATCAGGAGGACCTGAGTTCAAATCCAGCCTCAGACACATAACATGCACTAGCTGTGTGACCCTGGGCAAGTCACTTAACCCCATTGCCTAGCAAAAAAAAAAAAAAAGTAATCCAACAGAAGATTTTCTCTGATTTAAATTCTGTTGTTCTCAAAACTGAAGAGGACTTCATCTTTCTGAGGCTCAGCTATCTCATTTGCAAAAAAAAGAAGATTGGATTAGATGACCTGAAAGGCTCTTTCCCCTTCTGTATCTGTAATCCTATGATCCTTTAAGTAGTGACTGAAAGATTATTCACCATTATTTTCCTATTTCCCAAGGTGCCTAGTTTGTGAGCATGTAGCAAAGACCTCATGCACTCCAACTTCACAAGGCACTAAAGGCTTTCTCAGCATCCTAGACACTACCCTACTTTCTCAGTGTCTGTACAATATTTTAGTTCATTAAGCTGAAATAAGACAGCAAAAGTCATGACATTCCTGCCCAGAAATATACTTTTTTTTTCCCTCTGTACCATGCATTGAATCTTTAAATGTTAACCTTGCTGTGCCTTTTGTCTGATTGGGGAGGCTATTTATTAGGAGCCATACAAAATAAACATGAAGAGTTCACCATAAAATATGACAACCACTTTAAATAATGTTGACTTAATTAAACTTTAAACTTTATTTATATATTTTATGGTCATAGTGTGAGCTCTTCTCGGATGTTTACTTCAGTGAAAGATCCATCATGTGAGGACCTTGAAAGGAATTAATCCCCATAGCCCTGGCACAGAACTCAGCTCCAACAATTCAGATCTAAATATTTAGTGATGGATGATCCCTGTTTATAGAACCAAGGGCAGCATGACATTTAAATGGGATCTGTGCTTGCTATAGCAAGAGCGTTGTTGAAAAGAAATTGGAAACTGAAGCCATGCCAACCATCGGAAGTTGATAAGTCCATTTCTCAACTGTTGGGGTTTTTCCCCCTTTTTGCCCAGTTCTGGTCCTGAAGGCTTTTTCTTCACAAACATTACAAATGGTTTTCCAAACTAGAAGTTCTGCTGACTCTTGAACATTTTCTAGTGCATCGCATGGTTAAACTAATAGCCTTGCTGGGTGTCAGCCAAAGGTTACAGGCCTCTCAAAATATTCCTGGAAGAAAAAAAAAAGTTTATCACCAAACTGAAGTTTCTCATTAGTAACCCTGTGTTGTCTAATCTGCGAAATTACATGATTAACTCTTTTGCAGAGACAGCTTTAGCCAAAGCTTACAATCCCACAGGAAGTTATTAAAAGTATCACCGAGATAATTTCCCTGCTTTGTACTTGGCCTCTGGGATAAAGGAAATACATCATTAGAAGAATACTTTATAATAAAACCATAGATCACTCACAATTATTAAATGACTGTCAAAGAGAATTATTATTTTTAAAAATTGAAGACTGTGATTTGAAAAACAAATTTTAAAAAATCCTTGAAAGGAATTCTTCCTTTGTTTTTTGAAGAGAAATGAGAAGCATGCTTTTTTTCCTCTCCCATTTGCTTTGAAGTCAATATTTTAGTGTATCTCTTTTCAAATGCATATATCTTACCTTATACATGTGTTTTGTTTTGTTTGTTTTTTTTCTTGGTAATTCAGAGGTTCCCTTACATTAAAAAAAAGTCATTGAAAAGCAAGAAAGAAAGCAATTAAGACAGACCAAAAGAAAAAGTAACGGGAAACATTCCATTGATATTGTCATGAACAAGTAAGAAAATTTTATCTCTAACATCTATGTGCTGTAAGAAATGATGAGCTGATTGATTTTATAAAAACATAGAAAGACCTGCATGAAATAATGAAGAGTGAAATGAGCAGAACCAAGAGAACATTGTATACAGTAACAACAATATTGTTCGAAGAACTGTGAACGACTAAGCTATTCTGAGTATTATACATTCTCAAATCAAGTATAAAGGACCCATGAAGGAAAATGCTATCTACCTCCAGAGAAAGAACTGATAAACAGAAGTATGTGCATGTGTGCATGAGTACACACTTGCACACGTGCACACACACATGTCAAATGATGGCTAGGGTGAGAAGAGAGGGAGACAGTTCATAACTTAAAATGTAACAAAATTTTTTTAAAAATTAAAAAGAAGCTAAAGGTAAATAACACATGACCCAACATGAAGCTTTATTACAGAGGCTATATTAGTTTCTTCTGAGGGATATAAGCATATTCCTAGCACCAAACACAAGATCTGCCACTTAGGAGATACTCAATTAAACAGAAATGTTCCAGGTGATTCATTATTGTAAAAGCTGAGTGTAAGAATAACTACCTTGGAGAAAAAATAAATTGCTTTAGCAATTAATCCAAATGCATCACAAATATGTGTAGCTGTTCTTGGTACTTTAAAATACTTAGCATAGTGCCTGGCACATAGTAAGAGCTATATAAATTCTAGGTGTTATTATTAATGTTATTATTAATGATTATTATTTTTACGCTTATCCTTAGCTTTTTGAGGTAGTCACAGTTCTTAAACCTATTCTGACCCAGAAAGTGATTGTTTTGTTTAATCATATTTTCTTTTTAGGGGCAGCTAGGTAGTGCAGTGGATAGAACACCAGCCGTTAAGTCAGGAAGGACCTCAGTTCAAATCTGGCCTCAGACCAAACTTGACACTTACTAGCTGTGTGACCCTGGGCAAATCACTTAACCCCAATTGCCTGAAAAAAAATCCTATTTTCTTTTTGATTTTCAAGGAAGATTCTGAACCCTTTTTTCTTTCTTTCTCATTCTATGAAATGAATTGCTGCTCGTGAAACCAATATCTGGTAAGGGTAGCAAGAGCTAGACAAATATTTCTGGGCAAGTTCATTCACATAGCTGCTAATAATAAATTGGAGCCTGACTTCCTGACTAGCCCTACTGTTTACCTACAGCTCCCCAGATGAACTGGATTGAAAGCCATCAAATCATTTAGTAAGCAAATGCTTGTGTAGAGTAAATGAATTTAGGTGTTTAGGGTCCCAAATTGCTTACAAATTCCCGAGGATCAAAGCCAATTAATTTTGGGGCCAAAATAAAATACTGATTAGCTTTTGAATTTAAAAAAAAATCTCATTTTTTTTTCAGGTCCTTAGAAGAGTAAGGAATATCTGACAGTTGAGAAAAAATTCTGGCTTCAAATATGTACTTGTGCAGTGAGATTTATGAATAATGGGTAGCAGAAAAATTCTGGAGTAATAACTGAAATTTCTATAGTTTATTAAGGTTTGTTAAGGTAAGGCAGCTAGGTGGCACAGTGGATAGAGTGCTGGGCCTGTAGACAAGAAGACTCATCTTTCTGACTTCAAATCTGGCCTCAGACACTTACTAGCTGTGTGACCTTTGGCAAATCACTTAACCCTGTTTGCCTCAGTTCTTTATTTGTAAAATGAACCGGAGAAGGAAATGGCACACCACTTCAGTACCTTTGCCAAGAAAACCCCAAATTAGGTCAGAGGAGTCGGACACAAATGAAATAACAGAACAACAAAAAAAGGGGTTGATATTTCTAATCTCATTTGAACATTACAACAACTCTCTGAAGTAGATACTTTAACTTAAATAACTTTACTTTAAGTTGTTACTTTAACTTAAAATACTTTAAGTTATTATTCTCTCTATACTACAGAAGGGGGAATTGAGGCTCCAAAAAATAAGTTACTTGTCCATGATTACATACAGTTAGCAAGATTTGAACCCAGATAGTCCTGACTCCAACTCTAGCATGCTGGACACTATACCACTCTGAACTTTCCAAAGAAAATAAACCTATTCATCCATGGACCAATTTTCATTGTCTCTGTCTACAAAGCTCCATTTCAAGTCACTAAAAACATCACATGAGGAACAGATTCATGTTATAGATACTAAAGGTTGCCATGAGGAGAGATGTTTGCAGGGATCCAGGAAAGGTTCTGACTGTTTTTGAAGTTGTTTTCTCTAATGAGAACTTAATTGTGACAAGTTTGTAAAAAGCTGCCACTCTCGATGCTATCTTTGAAAGAAAAGGTGAAGAATATAAGTACATCAAGCACTGCTGCTTTTCTCTCTTCTTGTTTGCTGTAATGTCTGGCCAGCTTCTGCATAGGGTCAGTTGACCATGCAGTTGGAGTCAGCTCTGAATTGACTGGGTAGGCAGCCCCTTATGTGGGTATCACTTGAAAAGTGCTGAAAGGTTTCCTACGCATACCCACCTCCCTCACCAGCTTACTCTGGTGCCTGGAATTCCCACAACTAGCCCCTTTGAATTAAGGCAATGAGGGGCCCTATTATCTAGGAAGAGTATCACAATAACGCAGTAACACCTTAGTAAGACGTTTAGTGGGGCTCTGATAAACTAGATCACAGAAGAAATAGTTTTTGAGAAGCAGATGGCGTCAGGAAAAGTGTGTAATTTGGTGTACTTCTAGAAGGGGTCAAGTCTACAATAACCTAAATAGCCTAGATGCCTGGGTGTGCAGCACACAAAAAGAGGAATGGATGGTAGAATCATGGGATCATAGAATTCAGGTCTGGAAGGTACTTGGAAATCATCTATTCTGACCCCTTCATCTCACAATTAAGTAAACTGAGGCCCAGAAACTGAAGCAAATTAGTTTCAGAGATGAAATTCTGACTACAAACACAATATTATTTTTTTAAATATTGATATTTTGTTTTTATATCACCTTCATTCCTGAAGCTATCTTCCTCTGTTCTCTCCTACCCAATAATTACAACAAAGAATAAAAAGAAAGGGTTGGGGGGGGTGGAAAACAGTTCAAAAATATTTTGACATTCAGTCATTTTTGGTTGTGTCCAACTCCGGGTTTTCTTGGCAAAGATACTGGAATGGTTTGCCATTTCCTTCTCTGGTTCATTTTACAGATGAGGAAACTGAGGCAAACAAGGTTAGGTGATTTGCCCAGGGTCACACAGCTAGTAAGTGTCTGAGGCTGAGTTTGAACTCAGGAAGATGAGTCTTCCTGACTCCAGGGCTGATGCTTGTAGTAGATAGTACCCACACCTATAGTCCCTACTTTTACAAAGGGAGAAAGGTGTATTTTCTCTTGTCTTCTTTGAGGATAAGCTTGGTCATCTAATGCTCTTCCTGCAGACTTCACCTACCTTTGCTACCTCTGGTCCTACATTCACTACTTACTGGTATTACCATGTGACTTTTAGATAACAGCACAGTATACTGGATGGGATCTTAACTTCATACCAGATAACGGAACAATGAAAGAAAATCATCAAGGCTGCTTGTCTTATATTCACTTACTCAGAGGCAGCTGGGTGGCACACCAGACCAGAGCCAGGAGGACCCAAATTCAAATCCAGCCTCAGACACTTAGGAGTTGTGTGACCCTGGGCAAGTCACTTAACCTCTATCTGCTTCAGTTTCCTAATCATCAAAATGGAGATAATAATAGCACCTACCACCCAGAGACGGTAAGAGGACAAAATAAGATGAGATTTTAAAAATGCTTTACAAACTTTTATGCATTATATAAATGATAGCCCTTATTATTATTACTAAAATTTTTCAACACCATCAACAAATTTGGAAGCTATTGAGCCGGTTCAGTTGCCTATATCCATTAAAGACCTGCATATATCATGATTATTTCACTGTCAAAAGATAGTGGCATAAATACATTTCCCATTATAAATGAAAAAAAAAACAAGAAATCAAAAGTCTAGTTTTATTATATTCAGTTTAAGCTTGTGTTAGGCAGGCTGAGCCAGAAAAGTGCTAATTGTCAGTCATGAGTCCAGTTCCAGGCCTGGGCCAAGGAAGGAGTTTAGACTCATCACTTAGAAGTGATGACTTTCCAAGCTAGAACAGAGCGTGGAGGTCATTTACTCCCGGCCTTTTACAGAGCAAGAAATGAGGCCCTGAGAGCTTAAATGATTTTGCAGGGTCACACAGGTAAAAACTTGCAGAGCTAGGATTTATACTCAGGTCGGTCCTCAACTCTTTAAGCTAAAACTCCTTTTGTTGTTCCATACTGCCTCTGGCCTTAATCACTTACTAGCTCTGTGCCCCTGTTTGCCTCAGAAAATGAGCTGGAGGGGGCGTCGAGATGGTGCAGTGGATAGAGCACCGGCGCTGGAGTCAGGAGGAGCTGAGTTCAAATCCGGCCTCAGACACATAACACTCACTAGCTGTGAGACTCTGGGCAAGTCATTTAACCTCAATTGCCCTCACCAAAAAGGAAAAAAAAAGTATTTTTGCCAAGAAAACCCCAAATGGGATCATGAAGAGTCGAAATGACTGAATAACAGAATGACAATTGCTTCTGTACCAAGGATGCTCAACAGGAACATGGACCTTTTATTCATAATCACCTCTCACTTCCAGATTCCCAAACACATTGTAGTACATCAAGGAACAGACCTTACTTTTGATAGGAGCTTACAGTAGTCCACAAATATGTACAGCTGTTCTCTAAGACTTATGTTGATCCTTAGCTTCTTGAAGTGATATGTCCCAATTCTGACACCTTATCCAAACCAGACAATAAGTGTTTTGCTCAGTCATCTCCTGTTTTCGCCTTTCCCAAAAATAGCAGAATGTTTAGTCAAGAGTTTGCAGACATAGAGTTCAATGTCACAGATTGTTGGTCTAGAGTCACAGGTTGGTCTGGCTAGGAGACCCAGCTTGGAAATCCATTGTCCAAGGTGTGGTGACATGACAGGCTACCTCAAAGAGTAGGTTTTTACTGAGTCTCTAGTAGTATAGATCAACAAAAGCTACTGTCCTGAGGCAACAATCCTTCAACATCTCAAAGTTTTTTTAGAATTGCAAAATAAAGAAAAAAAAAAAGATCTGCTGGTTGGTGTGTAATGGAGTCTCTCAAATGGTGTCTCAGACAAGCCAATCAGAAGATGAAGTTTAAGTTATTCAGGTTACAGAATTATAGTTCATCTAAAGGTAGGGCAAGCACCATTTGCCTTGTGGCAGTGATTATATCTAAACTAGATGGGAGATGGAAGCACAGGAAAGAAAATCAATTCCAAGAATAGATTCTCATGACTCAATCAATCCATAGAAGGAAGCTGTCAAAAGTATCATATAAGCTCTTCCAATAGAAATGTAAGTTCAGTTAGGGCAGGGCTTCAATTTTTCTTTTAGTTTTCCCATTGCCTAACACAGTGCCTGGAAAATAGTAAGTACCTAATAAATGCTCAGGCAGCTAAATGGCACAGTGAATATGAATGAATATGAGTCTGCAGTCAGGAAGACCTGAGTTTAAATTCACTAGCTGTGTGACTTTGGGCAAGTCACTTAACCTTGTTTGCCTCAGTTTCCTCATCTGTAAAATGAGCTAGAGAAAGAAATGGCAAACCACTCTGGTATCTTTGGAAAGAACTCCCCAAAGAGTCAGATGTGACTGAAACAACTGAACAACAACAAAAAGAATAAGTGTGTGTTGAATGAGTGAAGTGTGTTTCATAATCACAGAGACCAGTAATGATCAGGTCCTCTGGAATTCTATAAGCCCTAATCATGCTAAAGGAAGTGATAGGTCATTATAAGACAATACTTCTGGGCTATGAACCTCTTTTAATTCCAATAGGCTAAGATCATTCCTCAAACTACCAAAAAAAAAAACCTCCTAGAATATGATTTATATCCATGACTAGGCTGCTGTCCCAAGCCTTCCATTGACAGGTCATTCTTTGGATGGCCTCCTTGGTATCATTAAAGATCATTCTTCGCATTCATAAGTGAAGATAATGGACCGCTAACTACATTTTGTATTCTCTTTTGAATGTGAAGCATATATCTGCACACTTCCTCCTAATTTATTCTTAAAGGTAGAAAGATATTCCACCATAATGGTTAGAGTACATGACAAAAATCAGGTTTCATATCCTACTTTAAAAATATTTTATTTTTCCCCAATTACATGTAAAAACCATTTTAAACATTCTTTTTTTGTTTTGAATTCCAAATTCTATCCTTCCCTCTTTCTCTTCTCCCCTCCCTGAGACTGTTATATCCTACTTTTGACACTTTCTACTTGTATGACAATGGACCTTGTCACTGAGAGTTTGTTTCTTTATCTGTAAAATAGAGATAATAATACCAGTAATCTCTTAACCTATCAGAATCTCAGGGAACTCTCTAATACTTATTTACCAAGTTATAGAGGGCTGCAATATGCCTCAGGGAAAGGGGTTCTAAAACCCATCAGACTTGATCTATTCTTAAAGAGAAATCAAAATTTTGGTGATATGTCAACAATATACCTGGTTCCAATGCAAAAGAAGATAGGATGAGTTCAATGGATCAGGCTCACAAGTAGGGGAAAACAAACCAATAGCTTCACAACAATATACATTCCAATAAGAATATTGGCTCTGGCACTGGCACTAAATACATACATACATACACACATACATATATATATATACACACACATACATATATATATATATATATATATATATATATGTCTGGCTTTCAAACTTCCTGCTTTTTTTTCATTGCTATTATTCACATTTATTCCTCTAGACACAAGGCAATTCTCTTCCATTCCCTCCTCATTCTCACCTTTATTCAGCTCAGCCCTTCTCCTCTCCTCTCCTTTACTGTTTGAGGTTCTATAAAGCTCTTTTGTTTTGAATAAACTCTGCAACATTATAGACATTCTCCTCAAATTCTCTTTCTATCTATTTACCTTCATTGAAATCTGCCTTTCCCCTGATGACAACAGTACTTCTCTTCAACAAAGGCCTCTTTTATAAATGTTCTTTATATGGCTAACTTATAGGTGAAGAAGAAGTAGAGAGAAGAATAGTTGGCATGACCTTTGATACCTAATGCAACTTAACTTTGCCACCTAATCTTCATCAGTCATTGTTCATTACTACCTTTCATCTTTTGAAATCTATGCCATCAAATGAAGCCACTCATCCTGTTCTCCAATGTTGTCAACCTGTAGAACATTCTCATGCTTTCTTCTACAAGTTTACCACATAGTTCATAGTCTTCCTCTCTACTCCATCCCTCATCCTCATCCTTATCAAATTTTATTTTTGTTACTTATTTGTTTGATGACTAAGCATATATTAATTGTCTACTATATGCCGTGCATAGTATTAGTTAGGTTCTGGATATATATAGATAAAAATGGCAGTTCTTGCCTTCAAGGAAATAACCCTTTTAACACCCTGACCTGACTACTCGGCACCAACACTCATCACTACTTCACCAACACTGTCATACCTTTGGCTTCCTCAATTAGAACTGCTTTACTTTTGAGAATTATTAAAATCTTTTCTTTCACCACAACTTCCTCTCTCTTTATCACTGACCTCTCTCCTGCCAGACTTGATCTGCATCCTCATCTTGACCTTAGGTCCTTAGACTTCTCCCTAGAAGCCAATTGACTGACTTCACTTGAGCTTCAGTCGCCTCCTTGCTTCTCCTGAACCTGCAATGCTCCATTACAATAATGCAGTGGCTAACTGGAAATTCTCTACACTTTGGCCTTCCATTTTAAACCTCACCACTGACTGATTCCCTGCTCTGTGTTCTATACTCCTGAACTTCTGAAAATTGCTAGAGAGAATCCACAGACCATGATGAATAGGTCTCCTGTAAATTCATACTGGCTAAAGTAAGTTAGGCCCTCACTGCTGTTCAGCAATCTTTCTGTTTATATTTTGTTATTTCCCTGTTACGTTCCTTGTAGCAGCTGCTCTGAACATTTTTTTCGCTCCTACCTTCATTCTCATCAGGTGACCTTTTTTGTCTCCTCGGGCCGTATATGCGAAAAGTGACAAAGATTCTCAAGATTTGTAACATGTGACAAGTACTACCTAATTCTGGTGATTAGTATTGGAACAAATGGTATTGTCAACAACAGCAAAAAATTGTTTCTAGGATTTATAAAATTCTGGGTAAGAAACTGAAGGCATGAGAAGTACTGGTGACCTTCCTACCAATGCTGCTCTTTAAAGCTAGGGAATTTAGGAAGAGAAAGGAAAATTTTGGAACTAAACAACTGATTTTTTTAAAATGGTGTGTAAGATTAGGATTAGGATTTCTAACCCACTGCTTAAAATGCAGCAGTGACAGGCTCATGGAGAAGGTTGTAATACCTCCAGTGGTAGCTGGGAAAATGTTTTCATAGATTCTTAAAAATCTGATCAAGGGGACTTTAAACTGAAAATGAGGGAAAGGGAGGAAACTGCCTACTCATATCTATGTATCCATCAAGTCAGAGAGTTATGAGAGAGAAACATCTGGGACAGAGAAAGAAAAATAGTAGAAGAAAGGACCAGTAATTTCTAGAAACAAATTCCAAAAATGTAGTCATTACGAAAACCCATGGTCATAATGTATGTCCACAAAGTATGGAAGATAAACAATATAAAGCAGAAATCCTAATACAGAGGAAAATTAAACTGTGTAGATATCACTGAGGCTTACCAAGGCAGGATTCATGACTCTGGAATAGTAAAGCCCGTTTTCAAATAGAGCAGAGTAGACAAAATTGAGGGCAGAGTTTAATTTTAAGAAACTATTTGTTGTTGTTCAGCTGATACTTATGATCCTGTTTGGGGTTTTCTCAGCAAAGATACTGGAGTGGTTTGATATTTCCTTCTCCAGATCATATTACAGATGAGAAAAGTGAAGCAAGCAGGGTCAAGTGACTTAGCAGGATCACACAGCTAGTAAATATCTGAGGCCAGATTTGAACTCAGGAAGATGAGTCTTCCTTCCTCCAGGCTGAGCACTCTATCAACTGTACTACCTAACTGCCCATGTTAAGAAGACATACTCATGTGAGAAAATTCAGCAATCAACTAGGAGAAAAAACATGATTGAGAGTATTTACATAAAATTAATAGGGGAGGGAAAAGGAGTAATATAGGTATCTGGGTGGCACAGTGAACATCAATGTATTTTGTTCCACAAACCCTCATCAATAGCAGCAACCCCAAAAAGCCCTCTAAACTCCCAGGGTGATTTAATGTATTGTTTATAATATTCTTTAAGATATATACATTAAGTGCTTACAATAATTATAATGATAAATTTTGCACTAAAAAGCTCTAAACTAAAATTTACATGATACTATATAAAATATAAGATTTTATACTATCTATAATTATGAAAACTATAAAAGTAATTTTGAAATAATCATGAATATTTTGTGTAGCATATTCAGTAAGAATTAAAACAAGTAATCCAGCAAGACCATATACTTGCAATTTATTATCTGCAAGATTTTATTTACTTTTTTCCAAATTTTGACAAATATAAACATTTTTAATTTACAACTTTTCTGCTATTAAGCCAAATAGTACAAACCTTTGTTTAAATTAAAAAGTCCAATATAATAAAATAATAATACATAAACTTAATTTTGATGTTGGACTTTTTATTTGAATAAAAGATTGAACTATTTAGTTCAATACTAAATAAATACAGTCTTAAACATGATTCTGCATCAAGTTTATTTCTGGATTTTGATTTAAAACAAAAATAAAGTGGAAATACTTATAGCAGAAATTGATAAGAGGATTCCACAAGTTCTTTTTTTTTTTTTGGCAAGGCAATCAGAGTTAAGTCACTTGCCCAGGATCACATAGGTAGTGAGTATCATAGGTCTGAGACCAGATTTGAATTCAGGTCTTCCTGACTCCAGGGCCATTGCTCTATTCACTATGCCACCTACCTGCCCCATAAAGATGGTTCAGAAGTATTCTATTTTCTGTTCACTTGTCCAGGGTCACATAGCTAGTAAGTGTCAAGTGTCTGAGGCCAGATTTGAACTCAGGTCTTCCTGAATCAAGAGCCAGTCTACTATGCCATCTAGCTGCCCCCCACAAGCTCTTTTGCTGAGAGATGGAAATTATTTTTTTACTTTTAGCCAAGTAACCAATCAATGAAAATGAATAGCAAGTTACAACATAAAATATTTACTTTTCTACTGGCTAATGATGAATACTATATTAAACATTAAATACACTTAAAGTTCAATTGCATGTATTATTTTGTTTTTTAACAATATATATAAATAGCTTTTGTAAAGAAAAAGTCTCTTCAGATATGACTTTCTTTTCTTCTACCACTGACAAACCAGTTACACTCTGACAGAAACTCTACTCACCAACTGACCAGTGTTGCCAACCAGTTCATTTGAAAATCCATGAGAAACAAGTAGTAACACATGCAGAAGATAAGTTTAAAGTTAAAAAAAAATCTTTAATACAGCAATGAGAAGCAGTATAAGATTTGTTTCTGCAGATCATTGGTGTTGATCTATGACAATTTCAAAATGGCTTGTAACATGCATGTCCTGTGATGATGATTTTCAAACAGTCTGATATTTGTGCTACGAGAACACAAATGTGTATAACATTCTACTATCACACAGCTGATGAATTCTTATTAAATGGTAATAGAAAGGAACAAGGGGGCTACTCTGATGCAGTATACAGAATGAATATGCCATGCATCTGATTAGCTGTTGGGAGTCAGTTTGCAATCAAATGTCAATTGTTATTTTAATTTAGTAGACCAAAATTGTGTGAATGATTGTGACAGTTTTGAATCACCAGTGCAAAAGTCTATAATCAAATATTCACATACTTATTTACATAGTGGAAAAATACATTTGCAACATAATTGGGCCATTATTTAGTGCTTAGGGTACCATTAAACAATTTTAGCATGAACTCTTTAGGCCATCATTATGAACCCCCAAGAGATTTGCAAATCACTAAATGGAAACCACTACAGCTCTCAACTTGGAGTCAGGAAGGTTTGAGTTCAAATCTATCCTCAGACCCTTATTATCCTTCTGATTCTGAAAAATCACTTAATCTCTTCCTTAACTTCCTCATCTGTAAAACGAGGATAATAACTTCCTTAACTTCCTCATCTGTAAAACGAGGATAATAACACCTACCTCCTGGGGTTGTCGTGAGAATAAAAGGAACTAATATATGTAAAGGGTTTTACCAACCTTAAAGCAGCACTTAAATGCTGGTTTTTGTTGTTGTTGCCATTGATGTTGTTGTTGATGATGATGATGATGATGATGATGATGATGATGATGATGATGATGATGATG
>NW_020948910.1:16123792-16140627 GCF_900497805.2 Vombatus ursinus | reverse complement strand
TGATGATGATGATGATGATGATGATGATGATGATGATGATGATGATGGTAATGATGATGATTACATACAGATGGCCCAGAGAAGACAAAATACGTGAAGAGTTCAGGAAACAGTTTACAATTCTGGCATAAAGACATGATAGAGTAGTGACAGGAGACTTCAATGATCCAGACATCTGCTGATATTCTTGCTGCTAAAAGCAAAGCCAATAACTTCTTGGCATGAAAATGATAATATGATTCCTTAAAAGGTTATAAATACAAAAGGGGAGGTGCAATTCTGTAGTTGACTCTTACTAATAAAGATGAATTGGTTGATGAAGTAACATGAGATAATGTGTGTAAAGTTCTGTGCAAACTTTAAAGCACCATATAAATGTCACTTATTTCATTCTTCCCATGTTTATGTCAGATGGAGCACAGTTAGAAATGGTCCTAGGTCAAGTAATTATCCTGTGATTATTCTTACATGTTTTGAATTCAGTGAACTATTATGCAGGTGGATAAAATGATTGATTTTTGGTGACTGAATGAAAGAATTGGGATACAGTTTTATCTTCTGTAGCCCAGCCAAAAGCACCTTCAAGGTAACTTACAAATGAGGATGATGGGAAAGATAAAGCTTTCTTCCTCTCACCACAAAGTTTTGATTTCTGCTATTAGGTTTCAGTATTTTAGAGAGGATTTTATTTCACATAGTTTGGAATATGGTAACATCTATTTCAAATGGGCACAAATTTTTGTAGGTTGATGTTCCATCTGGATGATTATGAGCAATGATTTTGAGATAATGTTTTTGTTAGTTTTAATTGAATTTCATGGATATTTTCAGGTTTGTATTTGAAGTTTGGTTTATAAAAAATATGGAGTCTCTGATATGTAATTCTGACAACTTTATGTATTTGTAGTTATTCAGTAGGTGCTAATTTTTGCAACCTGAAGCAATATATTGCACCATTTCTGCCATTTTCTTGAAGCCATTAACAGAGTCCAGACTCCTTAAGGATGAGCTTTCTGTAGTTTCTGGAAGCAATAACTTGATCCTAAATGCTATTATAAACTTTTCTTCTTCTATTAAAAAAAAAAAACTACTTGAATTACCCATTTGTTTGGCCTTTCTTTGTTGACATCTGTTGTTGTTCCATCGTGTCTAAGTGGGGGTACTTTTCCATTTCCTTCTCCAGATCATTTTATAGTTGAGGAAACAGAGGCAAACAGGGTTAAGTAACTTGTCCAGGGTTACACAGCTAGTAAGTGTCTGAGGTCAGATTTGAACTCAGGAATATTAGTCTTCCTGACTCCAGACACAGTATTCTATCCACTGTTCTGCTTAGCTCCTCTCTGTCCAGAGAAGGCTTTTTGGTTACATTCTTGGATTTTCCAATTTCTAAAGCTACATTGGATAGTAAATCAATGACAGTAACTTTTGATAAGTCCGGTGGCATGGATCTCATTAGTCTTTACTGTTTCTCTGTGAAGTGGTATCCATTTGTTCTGGAAGTATTTCTATACATTTTTAACCCTTTTGGTCATTCAATCTGAGACCATCCATCAGTCCTCTTCTTTTTGGTGAGGAAATAGTGATCTTTCTGAGTGTTAAGGGGCCTGTTTTTCATAATATTGTGCAAGTTTTCTTTGGATATTTCCTATACATAGTTGGCCATTTTATTATACTAAAGTTGCTGGTGTTGTGGAGGTGATAATTTCCCTGAATTTGTTCTTCTCGTTAAGCAATGACTTCAACATGCTAGTTTGTCTTACAACAAGTCCCTACTTTCTCTTCATTAGCTTTATGGTTGATGTATCTTGCTTGGAAAAGACTGCCATATGTTTAAGTAGTACATTATTCCAATAGCAATGATAATGTTGCTGATAACAGTGATGTATCATGATGATGATGATGATGATGATGATGATGATGATGAACTTTAGTAGGGGAGGAGGTGACTCAACCTCTTAGAATAGGCAAGACAAGTACATATAGAAATGTACACATGAACATCAATTATATAAAAATATATATATATATATATATATATATGCCCACACATATATACAGATATACAGAGTGGTTAAATATAAGGGCACAATAGGAGAAAGGGCACTAATAATTGGTAAGGGAGATCAGGAAAAGCTTCATCAGAACATGATGTCTGAGCTGCATATTAAAGGAAGATAAGACCCTTAGAGGGAAGAGGAGATAGGAAAGAGTGTTTTTCAGGCATAAAATCAATATGGATGGGCAGAGAACTCATCAACCAATTTAAAATCTACACAGACAAGATGACTTATGTACTAGGATCCTTAAAGAATTGACATGTATGATGCTGAGTCACTGTCAGATATCTCTGGAATTAACTCTTTAGGGGGATTGGAGAGATGCAAACAAGGTCATAATTTTTAAAAGGTGAAAGGAGAAAAGAAGTGAGTCTGAAAACCATAGGTCAGAGTCTGTGAACTATAGACCAGTGAATATTATTTCAATTCCTGACAAAATATTCTAAATTGTATTATTAAATGGATGGAACCTAAAGTCAGGAATTCATGAGTTCAAATCTCACTTCAGATACTTACTAGCTGTGTGACCCTGAACAAGTCACTTAACCACTATTTGCCTCAGTTTCCTCAACTGTAAAATGGGAATAATAATAACACCTTCCTCTTAGGGTTGCTGTGAAGATTAAATGAAATAATAACTTAAAGAGCTTAGCACAATGCCTCCATATATAAATGTTAGTTATATATTAGTCATATATAATATTAGTAATAACTAAATGTTAGTTACTATTATTATTTGCCAATATTTCATTAAGATCAGGTCATGCCAACATAAGCTCATTTTCTTTTTTGGTAGGGTCACTAAATTGGTAGTTTGGAAGAATAATTAAAATATAGTTTCCCCTATTTCAGGAAAGCATTTGATAAAGTTTTTCATACTGTCTGTGAAAACAAGAGAGAAATATTTGGACTACGTTGTAGAATATTTAGGTAGATTAAGAAGTGGTTTAATGACTGAAGTCGGAGTATTCAAAAGTTGAATGAAGTTCTCTAGTGGAGTGTTCCAGGGATCTGTCATCTTATAATATTTAATTCTTCATCAATGATTTGGATTAAACATAGAGGATGTGCTTACCAAAATTTGCAAATGATACAAAAGTAATACAGATAGATAATTAACAAATTAGGTGAAAGAGTCAATGTCGTCTTGACTTGCTAGAATAATGGACTGAATCTCATAAGGTAAAATTTCATGGAAATAATTGTGAAGACCTATAATTGGGTTCAATAAATTGATTTTCCAGGTATAAGCTATGAAGGGACAGTGGAAGGAGAGAGCAATACAATATGGATAGAAAATATTTTCCCTGAAAATTACATGATATTCTAGTAGACTGATTTTTTTATTATTAGCCAACAGTGCCTCATGCCAGCCAAAAGAGTTGATGTGTCTAGGTTTTATTGAAACGTACAGTTTCCAGGATGACAGAAATGAAGATTTTACTTTATTTTGCTTTGGTCAGCCTGCATCTGGAAGATAATATTCTTCAGGACATTGACAAGCTGAAGGGGATCCACAGATGGTAGTCAGAATGATGAAAGGCATAAAGATGGTATCCTAAAAGGATCAGTTGAAGAAACTGAGGATGTTTAAACTGGAGAAGGTAAAAAATAATTTCTGTTTTCAAGTATATGAAGAGTTGGGGTATTGAAAAGGGATTAACCTAGTTCTGCTTGGCTCCAGAGAGCAGCACTGGGATAACTATATGGAAGTTGTAAAGAGGCATATTTGGACTTCTTGTAAGGAAAAACTTCCTAATAATTACAGTTTTCTAAATGTGGAATTTGCTTCCTTGTGAGGTTATAGGTCCCCACTTACTAGATGATTTCTCTGTCTTCAACTCTCAACTAAAATCCCATCCTGTGCAAGAAACCTTTCCCAATCTAATTAATTAATTAAATGTCTTCCCTTTATTGACTATTCCCAATT
The DNA here is from genome assembly GCF_900497805.2 of Vombatus ursinus. Classification (NCBI taxonomy): domain Eukaryota; kingdom Metazoa; phylum Chordata; class Mammalia; order Diprotodontia; family Vombatidae; genus Vombatus; species Vombatus ursinus. Next base: position 16,136,640 of record NW_020948910.1, on the reverse strand, counting down.
CACTTTGAATACAGCTTGTTTGTTCATAGTTGTTTATATGTTGTTTCTCCCAGTCGATTCTGAGATCCTTGAGAGAAAGGACTGTCTTTTACCTTTCTTTGCAACTTATCACAGTGCCTGCCACATAGCAGTGACTTAAATATTTATTCACTGGCTGAAAATGACCATTTTGGGGGTGGGGGGAGGTGTTGTGAAGGAAAATGCCGTAAGGGTGTAGCAGAAGGCCTCTGAGGTTCCTATCAATGTTGAGGTCCTGTGATTTGGGACATGGCTTTCTTTGGACTCATTTCGCCTCCTATGAATATGTTCATGTTTCCCTGAAGGGATCAGTGGATAATTCAGCTCCCATAGGGAATATCCATGTCTGTGTTCTCTGTGGAGGGTAACATCTAGGGGCAATCACAGTCCTATCTTTTGTCATGAACATATATCTGCAGCGTAGAGCAAACCTCACAGTCACTTTTATGTATTGCTCACTATCTCTTCAGACTTGAGATATTACAGTTTTTAGGGCAACAGTTATGTCAGGCAGCTATAGGATTCTCACATACTAGACTATGAGCTTCTTGACGTAATGAATCAAGATTTATTGATTTGTTTAATCCACCACAGTGCTTAGCAGTGTTTTGTATTAGCCCTCAAATATGTATTAACTCAATTCTAATAGAGATCATTTCTTTGAAATAAGGAATTTCAAACTCTTTCCACCTTGCATCTGCTTCCTGTCCTGATTTCGACTCCACTGAACAACATCCATCCTCACCACCTCACCCCATAATTCTCTGCCTCCTTTTGTGTGTTGTCTCTTCCCATTAGATTGTAAACTCTTTGAGAGCAGGGACTGTCTTTGTTTTTATTAATTGTATCCCCAGCACTGGGGCAGCTAAGTGGCACAATGAATAGAGTGCCGGGCCTGAAGTCAGGAAGATTCATTTTCCTGAGTTCAAACCTGGCCTCAGCCACTGACTAGCTATGTGATCTTGGACAAGTCGCTTAACCCTGTTTTCCTCAATTTCCTCATCTGTCAAATGAGCTGGAAAAGGAAATGGCAAAACAGTTCAGTATCTTTGTAAAGAAAACCCTAAATGGGGTCCCAAAGGGTAGGACACAACTGAAATGACTGAACAATAAATCCCTAGCACTTTACACAGTGTCTAGTTCATAGTAGACACTTAATAAATGTTTATTGGATTGGATTGAAATCTAAATTCTAATTAGATAGTCCATGGTTTACATAATGTTGAAGTGAAAGGTATATCTATTCTGATACTTGACTTTAGTTATGATATTTTATGCACATTATTATCCTCAACATTTTGATAGTATCCTAAATATAGTATGTATTACGTTAATTAATAAATTGTGGCTATATTATATACACAATGCTATGGGATGTGTTATGGGGAAACATAAGACATGAATCTTCTATCAAAGGGACTTACATGATATGAAAGATAGGAAAAGAGAAATAGAATGATATGAAAAAGTCTTGAAAAAATGATGATGTATAAGAACAGAGATAAATACCAAATAAATGATAAAGAAAGTGAATTTGCTATTGAGTGTAAAAGAGGGAAACCATGACCACAGAATCTCTGATATAGAAGAGATTTTATTTAAAGACCATTTTTTGCCTTTTCTTACAGACCTCCAGCAAAGGAGAAAACTAAATCTTCCAAGGAAGCCTGCTTCATTTTGGACAGGTCTAATTATTTGGGCATTATTTCTTATAACAAACCTGTCACCATTTCTACAATATCCACCCTTTTTCCTAGTTTTATCTTCTGTACCCAAGCAGGACAATCCCTCTTTCATATGATAGCTTTCAAAGGCTTAAAGACAAGAATCATGCTTTATTCTCACCCATTCCCAAGTCCTCTTTTCTCCAAACTAAACATTGTCAATTTCTTCAACTAAACCTTATGATCCCTGTGAACTAGAGTAGTCAAGAAAAGCTTCATGAAATGGAAAATCTTAAAATAGATCTTAAAGGAAGAGTAAGAATTGTAGGACAGACATTCCAGATGTGGGAAACACCATTATTCACTAGGCACAAAATGTAGCAATTTTTATGTTGACAATGAAAAGATCAGTCAGCCTAAAGCAATGTATACATACATTTATAGAATGTATATAGTCTCAGAGAAATTTGAAAGGGAAGTTGCTTTTTTGCAAGCCTTATGATACAACTTCTTAAATACAGTAGAACCCCATCCTATGGCAAGTTATTTTTATATATTCAGTAAGAGTGTGAGTCAAATTCTATCTTCTGAAGCATAACAGCAGAACAAAACTGGCTATGGAATACTTGGCCTATGACCTCTCTGTCAGTCCTGTCCATCCAGGACAACCTGGGTGTCTCTCACCAGTGTTCTAAAGGATTTCTGTCATATTGATATTTGACCTGTCTGTGATGTGAAACATTTTGGAAAAGTATTGTCTGGATATATAGAGTAATCATTTATCTTATATCCTCAGGTTCTGGTCTTCTGGCTGAAATGTAAACATCCCTTTAAAATGTTAGTTTAAGTTGTTAAAGTTATCATTGTTATAATTTCAGGTAATAAATGCTTAGTACGCCTGGTCTTTCTTTGGCAGCCAACAGCCTATTAGTTTAGAAGAAACTATGAATGGGTTTAATGAACCTCTGAGAAAGAAGAAAATCGTTGACTAAACCCTAGCTTTGTGAATTTTTGAAAGTGGAAATGGCAAGTGAGCTTTTAGTGTGGGGACGTGAGGAAGGGCAGGTTATGTGTTAAGCTAAGAAAAAAGTTAGCAAATGTTCTGCACTTTACACATAGAGATTTAGCGAGCACTAAGAAGCTCTGTCATGCATAGATACCCCATATGATACAATTGTCACTTCTACAGAAACCAAGAATTTTGTTATGTAATTTGATTCATCCCAATTTTTGGCCTAGTCTTTACATGTAGAAATAGGGTGATTTAATGAAAAGAATTCCGGACTTGGAGTCAGAAGACTTAAAGTCCTAGGCCTCCATTTTTTCCTAGCTATGTATGTAAGTGGAAGCAGGTAATTTTTAATAAATATTTGCCTTCAGTCCTTGCCTTCAAAGGAACATATATTTTAATAGGGGAAGATAATATGTACAGGGGAGGGTGGCCAGGAAGGGATGTTTTTGTCCAGAAATTCACAGGGAGATAAGTGGAGAGATAAGGCAATTGTCTGACATGTTTCTTGCAGGAATAGTGGTGTTGCTTTGGAAGCTAGAGGTGGAAAGAAGATAGGGTAGAAGAGGGGAAATGTATGTATATAATTAGATGACCAAGGAGCAGTGTGGTAAATCTAAATCAAACTATGGTAATATCTCACCAATCAGAAACCTAGAGCCCCAGTGTGGAAACCAAAGTGTTAGGTCAGGAATGGAAGCTAGAACACAGAAGCAGGGCATGAAAATAGTTGGAAACAGGGGTATGCTGGTAAATGTTTAACAAATAGTTCTCTGGCAGAAAAAAGTGTACACTCTATACACTTTTAAGTTTAATCTACATTATTGAAATTTTCTTCCTTGCTTTCTCAAATCTAGACAACCAACAAAACACAAATTAAGCCCTCATTTATAGCATTATACACATTTCTAAGGTGTAGATGTTAACGCTGAAAATTTGTTAGCAATGGCTCTCGCATACCTTTGGCTAGTAGCCATTTTTTCTTCATTCATTTAACCTTTCAAACCTCAGTTTTCACATATATAAAATGGTTATAATAACACTTGGACTACCTCACAGGGCTGTAGTGATAAAAGCCCTTTGCAAAATTTTAAGCACTATAGAAAGACAAAATCATTATTATCATCAATATCTTTCCTTTAACAAAGCGCTCAATCTTCCTTGGCAATTGGCCCCTATTTATTTGATTTCTATAAATTCTTTTTGCTTCTTTATTTGTGTTAGCTTATTATTGTTTTTATTCAAGTTGGTTCAGTTTCTAGGCTATTTTTTTCTTAAATATGGATGTGACTTGAAACTATGTATTGTTTAGTAACTGAGAGGTCCCACAGTTTGTCTTTTACAAGGTTAAATCTTAGTCATGGAAGATCTAGAATTATTGGATTACTATCACATAGTTAACTGGGCTTCCTTTAAAGATTTTAGGATTTCATTTTTTGTTTCCTTTCTGGAAAAAAATCTATAGTTCCATCAGACTACATTACAAGGGTCCACCTTGAAACTTCCTAAAAGATCAGGATCTCAAGTTAATGAATAATGTAGTAGAGTAATATGAATACTCACTCAGGTCAGGATCATTTTTTTCCCCTCTGTATACTCAGTTCCCTAGAATAACACCTTGCAAATAATAGGTGTTTAATAAATGCTTGTTGAATTACACAAATGCTTATGATCTGCTATCTGAGAACCAATATAGATATGGTATAGTGGCAATTAATTAACCAGCCTTTATTAAGTGCCTATTGTGTTCCAGGAACTGTCCTAGGTGCTAGGCATATAGAGACAACAATGAAACAGTTTTTGCCTCAAGAAGCTTACATTCTATTGGATGAAATAGTGTGTGCTCAAATAAGTAAATACAAATTATATGCAAAATAAAGGCATTATCAATTGGGGGAATCAGGAAAGATCTCAGACAGAAAGTGGCACTTGAGCTGAGCTTTGAAGAAAATTACAGATTCTAAGAATCAGAGATGAAGAGGCATTCTAGGCATGAAGATCAGCGTGCACAAAGACATGGGCATGGGATATGAAACATCTCATGCAAGGAACAGCAAGAGGCCAGGTGGAGTAGAAACTAGTGTGAGAGAAGAGAATGGATAAGAGGGAAAGGGAAAGAGAAGGGAAGTAAAGAGAACGAATCTTCCTGATTCCAAGTCCAGTGCTCTATCCACTGTCCCATCTAGCTGCATGAAAGGAAATAACATTTCATAAGCCTGGAAAAATAGGCTGAGGATAGTCTTACTACAGTTTACTCTGGTCAGACTAAATCATTTGTATTGTGGTCAGTTCTAAGTGCCATGTTTGAACAAGTATATTTGAACAAGTACATAAGTGGAGATTGCCCAAAAAAAGAAGAACCTGGATGGTGAAGGACCTCAAGATCCTGGTATACAAGGATTTATTGAAAGAACTATGGGTGTTTAGCCTAAAGGAAAGAAGACTTAGTGGTGCCATGTGTAATGCTCAGTACACATACCAAACCAATTTACAATTTCATATTTTGAATAGTGCAATGGAAAAACTAAATCAAACATACTAATCTGTGCATCTATTCATTTTTCATTAATTGACAGTATACAATAATCTATGTGATAATATAAACAGAAACCTCTCTAGGGACAGATCAACAACCTGATTGCTAAAGGTCTTGGTCAACACATCTCCTTCTAGTGCTCATGACAAGGTTCTCTCTCTACCCAGTTGGAGGCTACATGTTACTCTAGGAAGAGGGGGCATTCTGACAAGTCTCCATCAGTCAGCACTGTTCTTGAGATGCTTGAAACTTCTAGTGCAATGAATGCAAGAATCAGTCCTAGTAGTTACCCAGAAATAGATTGATGGCTGAGGCCTACAGTAGGTGTTTATGGTTCTGGCTCAGGGAATTACAAGTTGCATTTAAATTCTGAGGAGTGATCAGTTACCTAAGTTTACGATTACAGAAAACTACCAAAGTTTTAGTTTACCATCATTAGCAAGTGTTTGTCAGCATTTTTTAAACCATATTAAGTACACACACATCATTAACAGATATTTGTCAGTTATTCACCCCATTTTGGGGGAATATATGTTATTATCAGTTGCTTACCAGATCTGGGGAATACACACATCATTGCCAAACTATACATAAATGTTTATCTTATTATAGAAAAATAACTTATATAACAACTATTTGGTCCCAAAAAGGAGGCTAAAAACAAAATAGAGCTGTTCATGTGAATATGCCTATTCCTACTACACAATAGGATTGGCACAGAAGAGATTTGATGTGTTTTGCTTGGCCCCAAAATAGGGCAGAAGTTGTAAAGAGACAAAGTTAGCCTTTGTGTAAGGAAATCTTCCCAATAATTAGAGCTACTGAAAAGTAAAATGGGTTGCCTCCAAAGGCAAAAATAATAGCACTTTGAGGTTTGTAAAGTGCTCTATATACATCATCTCTTTTGAACTTTTCAACAACCTGGTAAGGTAGGCATTATTATCGCCATTTTACAGGTGAGGAAACTGAGGCTTAGAGAGGTTAAGTAGAATGCAATCTCCTTGAGAACAGAGGGTATTTCTTTTTTTTCTTTGTATCCCCAGTATCTAACACAAAACCTTGCAAATAGTAGATAACTAATAAGAGTTTATTAAATTGAATGATGGCCATGTTCACACAACTAGTAATTTTCAGAAATAGAATTCAAACTCAGGCCTTCCCTGACTCCAAGTCAGGAATACTCTTCCCATTATACCACAATATCTCTCTTGAGAGTTGGTTGCCTCTCCTTAGAGGTCTTCAAACAAAGACTATTTGATCTTTTGTAGGGTATGTTGCAAAAGGAATCCTAGATGCAATATGGGCTTAACCGAATGTTCCTTCCATTTTTTCAAGAATGTCATGCAGTCGTTATTTTAAAAAGGAAAACTAAGATCTGGTAACTTTGGTAGAGACAACATAGTACAATGGAAAAGGGGAATGAACCTAGAGTCCGAAGACCTTGGTTCTACTTCCAATTCTGAGATTCTACATTTCTGTAAACTTGATACTGTTTTTTTAATCAGTAAAACTAATTATGTAGTTGATTTGTTTAATTTTAAAGTTGAGATGAGCAATTAATTCCATGAAAGCAATCCATCAATCACATATAGATAAGAATTTAGACTGATATTCAGAGCAGTGGTCCTTAACCTGTGGGTCAGGAACCCTAGAGAAGGAGAGATAGACTTTTGCAAGAGGTCTAGGAATCCATATGAAAATTCATAAATAAGGAAATATAACTTCTGTCTATTGAATGTATATTTTATATGTTTCTTATATGAATGTGTATAACTATTTTTCAAATCTATGTGCATTATTACAAATAAAAGTCACTGGAAAGCATTCTTGAAATCATAGTATCTTTTTTGTCAATATGTGTTTTCTTAATCAACAAATACCAATTTCATTATTATTAAAATGGACTAGTATGCAAAATTTATTGATGCTAAAAAGGCCTCTTCATACTCAAAAGGGTTAATAACAGGAGTTAATAATAAAAGTTAATGGAATTTCCAGAAAGATTCTATTTTATTTTTATGTAACCTTGATATCAACAATGGTAGGAGAGGCCTGCCTTTGTTAATAGCAGCTGCAGCTGCAGGCCATAAGACAGCCTTTCATTGTAGCAGAGCTGTCTGGTAATGCATCAGACCTGTCAGCTCTATCTGCACCCATGGTTAACACACTGTCAGGAGTATCTTCTTTGAACACAAATGAAAACACATTTTCCCAGAAGAAAAATTCCTCCTGGCTTTCCTGCCATAGTGCCTTGTATTTGTATCTTTTTTTTTTTAGTGACTATCTATGTGTAATCTGTCCCTATCATTTTTGTCAAGGATGTGTAATGTAGTGGAAAGGGTGCTGGATTTGGAGTTAGAAGGCCTAGGTTCAAGTTCTGGCTGTCCCAGTTATATAGGAGGCTTTAAGTAAATCACTTAGTCTCTCTGGGGCTCAATTTCTTCACATATAAAGTGTAAGGACAGAATAGATTACCTTTATGATCCTTTCCAGCCCTAAATCCATGATCTTTTAATCAAAGACATACATATATGCAAATATTTACATATGTATATTCAAATACACATCATTTCAATACACCTATACTCTCTGTAGTATGTGTATGTGTGGGGGAAGGGAGTGAGATTTTTCTTAAAAGCTAATGAACAGATCTGAGGTTTTCTATGTGACAGTGCTTAGCACTTGATCCGCACTCAATAAATATTTGTTGAGTGAGTGAACAAATTGTAATTAATTTGAGGTTAGTCAGTCCATATGTCACTTTCCAAATAAATTGTGTATGATGAAACCTCAGACACCAGTAATATGCTTCATATATGTCACATGCAATGAATGATGTTGTCACTTAAGTCATCTATTAACTTCTATTGTGTATGAATAAAAATACTCCTACTTATGTGATACATTGTATGTGAGCTGGAATAATGAGCCATTTCTATCTGAAATGAGAAGTGGTTTGTTTATTGATATGGTGATTGAGACTTACATGATTCTCACTGTCATCCTCAATTCCTTATTCTCATACCACATAGCCAGTCAATAACCTATCTTGTCATTTTCACCTTCACAACATCTCTTGCATCTGTCCTCTTCTCTCTACTCAATCAGACACCACCGTGGTCGGACACCACCGTGGTCAAACCCCACATTATCTCTTACCCGTACTATTGCAATCACCTTTTGGTTTTTTGTTTTCCTCAAGTCTCTCTCCTTTTCAATCTCCTAGCCTCAAATCTCTCTTTGTTTCACTGAATCATTGCCTATTACCAGTTTCATTTGAATATAAATGTTAATTTGTGTCCTTTGAAGTTCAAGGAACTACTGGTATTGATAAACAAGAAGTCTATCAGGAGAAAAAATGCTCACAGATGTAGTCTGATTGGATTCAAACTTTATACTGTCAAAGCAATAGCAATAAATAATTTATGTTTACCTCTGCTGCTTTGTTTTTAAATACTAAAGTATCCATGAAAAAGGGAGCATTAATAATGCAAGTAAATAGTGTGGCATTGTGGGCAATGTGGATCTAAGGTATGAATCTTGTCTTTAACACTTAACTTGTTGGGTGACTGTGGTCAAATCTCTTAATCTTTCTGAGACTCAAATTAGATAATATATGGAAAGTGTTTTGCAAATCTTAAAACACTATAAATAATGTCTAGTATTACAATAAAAATAAGGCAATGTGTTAATTGTAATGTGTGAGCTATTAGAATAAATGTATAATACTCTCCCTTACAAAGTTCATTTTTAATGTTAGACTGCTCATTTTTCTGATTTTTTGTTCATCTTTATTTTTATTTTCATTTGATTAATAACTTCATTTTCCAACCTGTCATTCCATAATCTAATATTGTTTAAATATTAAATCTAAGTTTTAACAAAGTAAATTTTTTCAAATAAATGATTGAATGTAATTTCCATTTTCTTCCCAAAGAATACTCATTGATCATTCTTATTCCTAAATAGATGTTACAGCCTGTGTGAGCATGAGTGCCTCTGGTATGACTAATGTACAAACTCTAGATACTATTTAGATTAGCCAGATGATCTCAATTTTATCCAAAGGGCACAGATTAATGTTTCATCTTAATAAATAACAAAAAAGAAATGTGTATCACTGTTGCAAAATATAACAACATTATTCTCTACTCAGAACAATTTAGACCACCAGCTAAGGTAAACTTTCCTGAAAACTCACAAATAATCCAGCAGGGATTTATGAGTTCTGATTTAGGGAACCACAGGACTAGGAGTCCAGAGGTCCATCATAGTGGGAATAGTACAATTGGAATGAGTTCTGGAAGTCAAGGAAAATTTCTTCTCTGTGTCAATGCCCCAAATCGCTGGACCTCTGATCATGTTGAAGAGAGAAAAGAAAGCCCCATTGCAACCAGATCTTCCACATTAGAAAGAGTCTCTCTTTCCACTAACTTCTGAGGTTAAACTGCATCAGCCATCAGAAGCCCTAGTCTCAGCCTCAGCTCTAGTTGACATTTCCTCTCTGTAGCTGTCACCAAAGAGATTGATAGCAAAAGGTGTAACCTAGCCAGTTCATCCATAGTTGACAATACTCATTGAGTGCACATGTGCACACACACATATGCATGCATAAGCACACACATACACATTCATACATGTCTCATCTAGGAGAGGAACTGACAATCTTTCTATCTGAGCCATTTTGGTGAATTAATTGTCCTTTCTCTGAGCCCACACTGAACATTCCTGATCTCAGATCCCTATATAGCCGCTACATTACCCTTCAGAGATGATGTCTGATCAACTAGGTTCACAATTTGTCTGCCCTGAATCCCACATCTGTTTCATTCTAATCATAATGTCACAAATCTTGGATCATCTATTCCGACCTCCTCATCCTAATAAGACTCAGGGAGGTCAAGTCCTTGGCCCCAAGGCCCCAAGTGAGATGTGAACAACAAAGTCAGCATTCTTTCCACTATACCACTATATTTACTGACTTCTAAATGAGGACACAGGGCAGCTATATGGTACAATGGATAGACTTCAGAGCCTGAAGTCAGAAAGACTCCTCTTCGTGAGTTCAAATCTGGCCTCAGACACTTACTAGTTGTGTGACCCTGGGCAAGTCACTTAACCCTATTCACCTCAGTTCCTCAATCAGTAAAATGAACTGGAGAAGGAAACGGCAAACCACTCCAGGATTTTTGCCAAGAAAACCCCAAATGGGGTCATGAAGAGTCAGACATAACTGAAACACAATTGAATAAAATAAGGACACATACCAGTGCTACACCACTACTATAAGTTCCACCTGGTTTTGGAAGTGACCTCCCTGAATCCCACACTTTCCAGGAATTATCTTCACCTACATGGTACTTCACTCCATGGGATGCAAAGTACCTCAGCCTCACTAGTTGTGAAAATTCCATAGCCTCTGGTGCAACAGGGCCAAATCCAGAGACTAGAATCAGTGACAGTGATGATGAGTATCCTGACTTTTCCAATTATAGCAACACTATACAGCAATACCCCAAAAGAGTAAAGTCTTTACTTCAAGAGAGTCTAAGGTTGGGGTTCAAATTACTGGGGTAAGGGAAAGCAAGAAGGAGGGAAAATCTGAAAGTACCTGACAACCTGCCTTTTCCCCTATCTCATGCTAGAGCTCAGTAGTGTCTAATACCTGCCTTGCCTATCTCGAGAAGTCTTTCATAGTGGCTTTCATCTTAGAGAATGTGACTCCTTACCCCTCACCTTTTCACCCCATACTTGGAGAGCTGGATCCCTCTCTGAATTTCTCAATAGATGGAGAAGAACACAATTCAACGGGAAAAAATGCTTGGGCTAAAATAAACTTGTTAGGTACTCCTCATAATGACTGAAATCAGAGATTTGTTCTCATGACATACTATAGCAACCACAGCAGCTCTCTTCTGGCTCTTGCTGCTTTTGTGGGTTTTTTCCCCCTCCCACTGAGATGACTGTTCTGACCTTTTGCCTTTTCTTGTTTCCAAATCTGATGTAGAAATTCTATCAGCTGGGGAAAAAAGGGTCAGAGTTGGTCTGTGCAAGTGGCATCAGCAAAGTGTTGAAATCACATTGTTGTTCTTCAAATGGTGATCAGTGGGGTGGGAGGGACGTAAAGGCACTTTCTGAGAGTGTTGGATATTTTTAAAGGGGCTTTGCCTCCATCTGTCACTGAGGGGCTGTTTTATATCCACCAAGGTCAGAGGGAATGTGGCTGAACTCTCCTGGAAACACTCCCGTCTCTTAGTCCTGCTGCCCCAGGTGGGTGTAAGACTAAAAATATCATAAATATCATAACATACCCAAGAAGCCCCAGAGTAAGAGGAGGTGGAGAAAGAGGATGATACCATGGGGGAAACAAGCTCCTTGTTTAACTCGTGTTTCAGGGAGAGGAATTTCTCTTTCTCTGTTTTATGGTGTTTATTTTCCATGATAAAATAATAAAATTTAATTTATAACCAGAGGCCCATGTTTTCAAACCAAAGCTTTTCTAGGAGTTCTAACAGAATTGACCAATTCTATAAGGTATTCTTAAAACAGTAACCAATTATCTTTTAATAGCCTTGCCAAAGAGGAGCAAACCAGCATCTTGTAACATTACTTCTATTTGCTTTCATATATCTGCTACTCAAATTGTGCTTCAATTGTTGATAAAAGCCATTATTCATTGTTCTATGTTTTGGTTGGTAGAACACCAGATTCACAGATGATTAGTGATAACTGGAGACGTGAACTTTCTTAGCAGTTCATGGGTCTTGTATTATATAAAACTGAATTTCTAAAACCAGGCTCTTTGATGTTCTCCCAGCACAAATAGTGAAGTCAGTTAGGTTCTCTCCCCCAAGAAAAGGATAAAGAAAATGGTTAAAGCTAATCCTTTGGAGATAGCTCTTTCTAAAATGTTTCTCAGTGACCACTACTGATTTCATAACTTACGTGAATTTGCCAAATCATTTATTTCCATTTTTTTGTGTCATATTCCAAGGATTTTGCTAAATAAACAAACCACTTGCTTAACTCTGATAACTAGTTTTATACTAATGATCTGTTTTTCATACATAATAAAAATATTTTAGTCTACAGTTTTAAAGGAAAAACAATAAATACCTACATGCAATCTCGTATGAGGACAGGGAGCCCACAATTATATTTTAATAATGTCATCCAAAATAAGAAAAAAAAGGTGATACAACCAACATAGAATGTGCTTATCTAAAGGCTAGGGCCATTGATATACAGAGTGAAATAATTTCATTTGTTGGTGTTTCTCTTTTTAAAATAATGTTTTATTTTTCCCCAATTACATGTTAAAGTAATATTTAACTTTTTTTAAAATTTTGAGTTCCAAATTCTATCCCTCCCTTCCCCCCTCCCCTCATCCTTCCTTGAGAAGGTAAACAATCTGATATTGGTTATTCATGTGCAATCATGTAACACATTTCTATATTATTCATTTTGTACAAGAAGACAAGAAAGGAAGGAAAAAAGGAAGAAAGGAAGGAAGAAAAGAAGGAAGGAAGGAAGGAAGGAAGAAAGAAAGAAAGAAAGAAAGAAAGAAAGAAAGAAAGAAAGAAAGAAAGAAAGAAAGAAAGAAAGAAAGAAAGAAAGAAAG
>NW_020948910.1:16107883-16123782 GCF_900497805.2 Vombatus ursinus | reverse complement strand
AAGAAAGAAAGAAAGAAAGAAAGAAAGAAAGAAAGAAAGAAAGAAAGGAAGGAAGGAAGGAAGGAAGAGAAAGAAAGAAAAAGAAAGAAGGTATCAGAAGGTGAGATTTAACAAAACCTAAATTAAATCAAATTTACAAATATGCACTGAATATCTGCAATATGCTCTGGTGTTCAAATGTGATTATTGATCTGTACTTTTTCAGTCTTTGAATCACTAATTAGTCTTTCAAGGAATTTTGGAGAATCAAAGAAGTATGAGAAGTTTAGAGTTGGACAAACATCTTGATTCTGAAAAAGAGAAAGAGAGAGATAAAGAGACAGAGAGAGACAGAGAAAGAGACAGAGACAGAGATAGAGACACAGAGACAGAGCCAGATTCCAGGAACTATGGACCAATGAATTTGATATTAATCCTCAACACACTTCTTAAACAAACAATTAAATAGATGACTTGTAAGAACTTAAAAGAAAAGTCATAATTAGAAGTCACTGTAAGTTTAGTAAGACCAAGTCATATGTAACTGATCACATTTCCTCTTTTGATAGACTTACTACATTATACAGGACAATGTTGTAGACTTCACATCTCAAATTTGACAAGACATTTAATCAATCAATCAATCAAAACTTTATGAACACTTACTTTGTGCCGGGAATACAAAACAAAAATTAAATAGTCCTTGACCTCAAAGAGATTGCATTTTATTAGAGGAAGCACAAGAGTACATGTAAATATATGCAAAATAAATGCAAGATAATTTTTGGAGGGATGCACTAGAAAAGGCTTTGTGTAAGAGGGGCACTTAAGCAAAGTTATAAAGCAACCTGGGATCCATAGAGTTGGAGGTAAGGAGAGAGTACTTTCTAATCATGGACAATAACCAATGCAAAGGGCAGAGAGATAAGAAATTGACTATCCTGTGTAAGAAATAGCAAGAGTGTGTTCAAAGGGGAGTAATACAAAATAGGACTAGAAAGGTAGCTAGAAGCCAGGTTGTGAGGGCTTTAAAATGCCAAACTTTACCATTTTCATTTGTTGTGGACAAAATGGAGAAATATTGAGACAAGGAACAAGATGACTGGCATGCAACAAAACACAAAAACAATAATACACAAATAGTTTACTATAGAAATACATTAAACTCAACAGCAAAATAAATAAATTCAAAGAGTTGAGGAGAATCAAGAAGAGAATAGTAGTCAGAAAGAAAATCAACTAATTTCTGAGGATGAATTTTAAAGGGAGTATTAGAAGGAATGAAAGAATTGTAAGAATTATTTATCAAGATTTGGGCCAGGAAAAGAGAGGAGAGGCAGTGAACCTATTGGGATGAGCTTATCCATGAAAGACAGAAGGGGAGCAAAATAGAACAGAAAATGAAGTAAATAGAACCATTAGAACAATTTATACAATGACTGCAATGTACAATTAAAAAAATTGAAAATGTTAAGAACCTTGATTAATGCAATGGCTAATCACAATTCTAGAAAATCAATGTGAAAATATTATTCCCACCTCTTGACAGGGTAATAAACCTGAGATGCAGAATAAGACATATATTTGCAGACCTAGCTAATGTATGGATTTGTTTTATTTGACTATTCCTATTGGGTACAAAAGAATTTTTTTTCCTTACAAGGAGAATTAGGAATTTGAAAGCATATAGTAGGAAAAAAAACTATATGTGAGAAATTTGTAGTTTCATATACACTTAATCCTCTTTTTTCTATATGTTTTCATGTCTCTTGATATTTGAAAAAGTCAGAATAACAAAAAATATTAATTGCTTAAGATTTGTTTCCAAGGTATATATGAGAAATACTGTGGCTTGCTTAGCTATTCTTTTTTGCAGATATGGTCTTCTAATCATCCATTCCCATCAATACATTACAGCTATGCTGGCATTGAGACTTAAACAAGTACTCTAATTTGGTTGTATCATAGATTATATGTCAAGGATTAATAGTGTGAGATAATTCTGCAGGAGTGAAAAAGAATTCATCTTTTGTAAAGTGGTTATAAACTAGGTACCAAGTCAAATTATTCTGTTTCTGGGTAACAAGAAAAAATCTCAGTTTTGCAATTATATTTAGCAATTTATTTTGTCCCTTCCCAAAAACTCTTTGGGAGGAGAGTGGATGGAGACAAAAAGACTAAGGTTCAGAACAAAGAAAAGGGAAAGGGTGCTAGAAATCAATACTGAGCCACCTGCTCACCAAAGCTGGAAGGAATAAATATTTTAAACAATTTTCATGAATTATATCTCATTTTGATATACTTGTGGAAGTTAATCTCAACTTTTTATACTAAATATTTATTAATTTATTTATTTTTATTTTTTAACATTCACTTCCACAAGATTTTGAGTTCCAAATTTTCTCCCCATCTCACACCTCCCACCACCCCAAGACAGAGTGCATTCTGAATACCTCTTCCCCTAATCTGCCCTCCCTTCTATCACCCTCCCTTCTCTTATCCCCTTCCCCTTCTATTTCCCTGTAGGGCAGGATAGATTTCTATACCCCATTGCCTGTATATTTTATTTCCCAGTTGCATGTGAAAACAATTTTTGACATTTGTTTTGAAAACTTTGGGTTCCAAATTTTCTCCCTTCCTCCCTCCCCACCCACCCTCATTGAGAAGACAAGCAACTTGATACAGGTTATACATGTGTAGTCATGCAAAACACTTCCATAGTAATATATTTCCCTTCATCCTATCCCACCCCCATTTGTTCTGTTCTCTCTTTTAACCCTGTCCCTCCCCAGAAGGGTTTGTTTCTGATTACCCATTGCCCCCAATCTGCTCTTCCTTCTATCTTCCCCCTCCCCCTCTCATCCCCTTTCCCCCCCACCATTTTCCTATAGGGTAAGATAGATTTCCATAAGCAATTGATTGTGTATGTTATTCCCTCCTTAAACCAAATCTGATAAGAATAAGACTCACTCACTCTCTCTCACATTCCCCCACTTCCCCTCTACTGCAAAAGCTTTTTCTTGTCTGTTTTATGTAAGGTAATTTACCCCATTCTACTTCTCCCTTTCTCCTTCTCTCAGTGCAATCCTCTGTCACCCCTTAATTTAATTCTCCAGATATCACCCCTTCATTTTCAACTCACCTTGTGCCCTTTATCTATCTATCTATATCCATACCTGTATCCATATCTATATCTATATCATATCTATATATCTATATCTATATAGATATGGATATAGATATATATACAAATTTTCCCTCCAGCTACCCTAATACTGACAAAGGTTTCATGAGTTACAAATATCATCTTTCCTTGTAGGAATGTAAACAGTTCAACTCTAATAAGTCCCTTATGATTTCTCTTTCTTGTTTACCTTTTCATGCTTCTCTTGAGTCTTGTATTTGAAAGTCAAATTTTCTATTCAGCTCTGGTCTTTTCATCCAGAATTCTTGAAAGTCATCTATTTCACTGAATGTCCATCTTTTCCCCTGAAGGATTATAATCACTTTTGCTGGGTAGGTGATTCTTGGCTGTAACCCTATCTCCTTTGTCCTCCAGAATATTATATCCCAAGCCCTATGGTCCTTTAATATAGAAGCTGCTAAATCTTGTGCTATCCTGACTGTGTTTTGTGTTTCCATAATACTTGAATTGTTTCTTTCTGGCTACTTGCAATATTTTCTCCTTGACCTGGGAACTGTGGAATTTAGCTATCGTATTCCTAGGAGTTTTGCTTTGAGGATCTCTTTCAGGAGGTGATCAGTGGATTCTTTCCATTTCTATTTTACCCTCTGGTTCTAGAATATCAGGGCAGCTTTCCTTGATTATTTCTTGAAGGATGATGTCTAGGCTCTTTTTCTATAATAATTTTTAAATTATCTCTCCTGAATCTGTTTTCCAGATCAATGAGATATTTCACATTGTCTTCTATTTTCCACACTTTTGGTTTTGTTTTACAATGTCTTGATTTCTCATAAAGTCACTAGTTTCCAATTGCTCCATTCTAATTTTTAAGGAAGTATTTTCTTCAGTGAGCTTTTAGACTTTCTTTTCCATTTGGTCAATTCTGCTTTTTAAGGCATTCTTCTCCTCATTGGCTTTTTGGACCTTTTTTGCCATTTGGGTTAGTCTATTTTTTTAAGGTATTTTCTTCAGTATTTTTTTGGGTCTCCTTTAGCAAGCTGTTGACTTATTTTTCATGATTTTCTTGCATCACTCTCATTTTTCTTCCCAATTATTCCTCTACTTCTCTTGCTTGCTTCTCAAAATCACTTTTAAGCTCTGCAAAGACCTGACACTGATTATATTTTTCTTGGAGGCTTTGGATGTAGGAGCTTTGACTTTGTTGTCTTCTTCTGTTTGTAAGTTTTGATCTTCTTTGTCATGAAAGAAAGATTCTCTTGTCTGACTTTTTTGCACAGTTTGTTCATGTTCCCAGCAAATTATTTGAGTTTTAAATTCTTTGTTAAGGTAGGGATCTGCTTCCAGTGTGGAGAATGTACTGTCCCAAGCTTTGGGGATTTTGTGCAGCTGTTTTCAGAGATACTTCTAGGGACCTGTAAATTTTTAGTTCTTCCAGTTGGTACAATGAAAGACGAAGTGTTTATTCCTTTGCTGGCCTGGGCTCTGGTCTATTAGTGACTGCAAGCACTCTTTTCTGCCTTGGAACTGTGAGGAGGATTCCTTCTCCACTGCCACTACAAAGCTCGACCATGCCAGTGCTCCTCCTCACCCCAGGACCACCACCTAGAACTGCAACCCAGATCCAAGTAAGCACAGGCAAAGCAAGAGAATCCTGACTCAGCACCAGCAAAGAGATCCCTGCAATCCCCCTCTGTGGGCCAAGAGCTCCTGAAGCATCCACCACTCAGGGGCTGTGCCAGGACTGGGACCAAGCTCCTCTCTCACCATGGTCTGACAGACCTTTACTACTGACTTTCTAAGTTGTCTTTGGTATTTGTGGGTTGAGAAGTCTGGAAACTGCCATAGCTCACTTTGATTCAATCCCCTGAAGATTGTTCCAGGTTTGCTGAGGCCCAGTCTTTGCCTGGGTGGTTCACACTGAACTGTGCTCTTTTCCCAGTCTGGTGCAATAGACCTTTCCAATCAACCATCCAGGTTGTCTTGGGCTAGAAATTTGTTTCCCTCTGTCTTTTTGTGGGTTCTGCTGCTCTAGAATTTGTTTGGAGTCATTTTTACAGGTATTTGGAGGGGTTTGGGGGACAGCTCAAGCAAGTCACTGATTTTACTCTGCCATCTTGGCTCCACCTCAATTCATCTTAATTTTTAAAAAATCGTATTCTGTAGAAACCAGAAATTATCATTGGAGAGATGGAGTTCCAAAGAAAGCCTCTTGCTGGGAAATTGTCAGCAAGTCAAGGCAGGGTTGCTAGCCAATAGTGGAAGTAGTAGTAGTAGTAGTAGTAGTAGTAGTATTGGTCAAAGTAGTAGTATTGGTGGTAGTAGTAATGGTAGTGGTAGTAGTAATAGTAGGGGTAGTGGTGGTGGTGGTGGTGGTGATGGTGGTGGTGGTGGCAGTAGTAGTAGTAGCAGTAGTAGCAGTAATAGTAGTAGTAGTAATGAAAAGTACAAACTGTTGTCTATGCTGTGAAGAGTATGGAAGTGAGCAACAACCAATCAAAGAAATTTTAGGCAAAGTGACATATATTTGGAATTTGGAATGCCCTTAGACCATTATAGAAACTGTGAAGGCATAAAAGAAATCCAGAAAAAATTGACCAGTTAGGATCTAGCACCACAATTAATTGAATTAGCATGCCCATCAATCTATTATAACAGTTCCTGGGGTGACAGAGGCTAGTCCCACTTAAATTGTCATGATGATTGACTTGACCAAAGGGTAGCAGAGCAAGTGACCCTTCTTTATGTTCCATAAAGATGCATCAGTGCATAAATACTAACAAGTAACAGTTTCCTCTCTTATTCATGTGTCATTCTGCTTTTTTTTTTTTTTTGCTTTTTGGTGAGACAATTGGTGTTGTGACTTGCCCAGGGTTACACAGCCAGTAAGTGTCAAGTGTCTGAGGCTGGATATGAACTCAGGTCCTCCTGACTCCAAGGCCAGAGCTCTATCCACTGTGCCACATAGCTGCCTTGCACTGAGCCACCTAGCTGCCCTTCATCCCACTTTTCCTAACAAAAGGCAATCCAAATCTATTATCCAAAAGATTTGAACAAAAGTTCAAATATATTCCAATTACATATTTATATAATTAATACAAAGCATGATAAAAAATCAACAAAGAGAAAATAATATGTTGACTGATAATCAAAAAGGGCTTGCTAATAAATTCCCGAATTGTAACAAGCAACTAATTACCTACTTGGAAATTATTGAACAAGCTGCCCCAAAGTTCTGTCGCAAAGTTGACATATGTGTTACTTTTGCTGATTATTTCAAGGCCATAGAGTCAATTCCACTCCTTATTGCAAATATATGGGAAATAGTAGGGAAGGGAAGGAAATGAGCATTTATATAGTATCTACTATATGCCAGGCACGATGCTAAGCAGTACAAATATTGCCTTATTTCATCTCCATAACAAGCTTATGAAGTAGGTGCTATTCTCATTCCCATTGTATAGTTAAGGAATCTGAGGAAAACAGGTTAAGTGACTTGTCCATGGTTACATAGCTAGTAAATATTTGAGACCACATATGATCTCAAATCTTCCTGTTTCCAGGTCTAGTGATCTATTTCCATTGATATCAGGTGCTCTGGTATATGAATCAGACTCAAGTATGCTAAGAATACTGCAGTATTTGGGGTCCATGTGGAAAATTATTCTCTATTTAAGACAAGTTAACAACACAATAATATCAAGACCAATTCATATTTATGTGACCTTTCTCAGAGAGACAGTTTAGCCCTATTAAATTTCTGCCTAGCCTTAAATCTGTTATCTCTTCTGACTAGAAGTAAGTATGGTTTCCATATCAAGGAAGGAGTTGAACTTTTTATTAATAATTAATTAATTAATTAATTAATAAACAATAAAACCTTTTATTAATCATTTAATGTATATGTATGACATTAAACTATATAGAGCCACCTAGGGAAGAGAGTGGAAGAAAACAAATTAAACAGTTCCTTCATCACATATACCTTGGTCTCCAGTCAAGCCACATCAGGCAAGCAGTCAAGGATCAGTTACCAAACACTTTCCATGGACAAAATTGTTACCTACAATTGTCTGGGCTTAACATTGATTCATAAAAACTTAAGAATAAAAATTTTAATAAATATAAATCTACAAAAAACTTATAAACTCCAAGTTATGGAACAAAATGTGGACTGAAGTCACACCCAGCATGCTTTCATTGGGCCTATTGAGGATGAGCCTGCATCTTAATAATTTTATTCATATAAAAAGCAGGTTTTTTTATCCACCTGTATAATAGTATGTTGAACATTAAATATAAAAGAATAGCAGCATAATGATGATGTCCCAAGATCATTTCTATTTGAATCCCATCAAAAAATTTAATAATAAATTTTAAGAAGAGAAAAATGACATGGCTAATAATAATACTTAGAAAGATATTATCAGATACCTAGAATTATGTATTAAAAGGTTTCTATCTTGTATAAGCTAACAGATAACATCCCCATATTGCAAAAATCAACTCTAAGATATCCTTCAGAGTTTAACAGATAAATGTTTCTGGAACTAGAGTATTATCACAGACAAAACCGTGGCCCATAACTACTGAGATATAAAGTTGGTCCATAAAATTTTAGGAACAATGTTTTAATAGATGTTGCCATGCCAAATACTCATAATCTCCAAACTATGTGCAATGATAAGCTTTCAAAATACAGAGACCTGTCAAAAGAAATAAAAACCATATGGGAGAATGATAAAGTACATATCCCCATCATCCTGTCTGTTATTAAAATTGCCCCAGAGATGCTTTCAGTGAGTATTCAGAAGATTAGCTTTATGTCCCAATATTTTATTCAATTACAAAAATATTCATTTTATCCATCTCTGTAATAATCTGTAGAATATTAAAGATAAAGATAATACCAGGATAGCAGTGTGCCCTAGGACAATATCTTCTTTGAAAAACATAGAGATAACATTACCACCATAAAATGCTTTAAAGTTTATAAAGTGTTTTTTTTTTTCATAACAGCACTGTGAGGTAGGTGATATGAGTACTTCTTATTATCCCATTTTGACAGATACCATTCAGGTTCTAATATGATCATACAGTCAGTGAATGTTAAGTACCCCAATTGCAAACTGTATATGGCTACAGCCTTACTGTGTCTCCAATGGGGAGAATGACTATTGTTTATATGGATAAAGAGAAGCCCCACAGTGGACAAGATGTCTAAAAGCAACCCTTTGTTCCCAGGGTTCTTGACCTTTTTTGTGGCATGGACAGTCTGATCAAGCCTCTGGACCCCTAATCAGAATAATGTTACAAATGCATAAAATAAAAGACATAGAATTATGAAAGAAACCAATTCTACTGAAAAACAATTATTGAAGTATTTTTTAAAGTTCATGGATCACTGCTCTAACATGAAGAGAAGAAAATGCAGGAGCTGACAGCCAACTCCTGGCAGAAGCCTGAAAGTACAAGAGGGCAGGATAACAGGAATAATTGGAAAAGTCATTAGTGTGGATTTCTCCATCTCATCACATTTCACTTGCACTCATATACACATACACAGGCTTCTTTCTTGCTTGTCCCACATCAGACTTTTATATGCTGCAGGATCATTTCTCCATGGGGATATTTCCCCTGTTCACATGGACAGCCACATGAACTTTTTCAGAATTCTGCAAGATGTAGCCATAAAAATGACTTCTGCCCAACATGTTTGCCTGTAGAGCTGATATCTACCCCAGATCAAATAGTTTTTGGTCTATAAACAGAGGGTTTGACCTGTTCATTTTACCCTGCTTGTCTAAACACAGCAGTTCAGTAGAGAAGTGATCCAGGTTTCAACAGAGAAGGGGCACACACACACACACACACACACACACACACACACACACACATGCACATGCCTGGAGAACATTTTGGCATCCTGCCTTGACTAAACAAATTCCCAGCATCTGCTGAGACTACTCCATGGGGATCACTCAGTGTATGATCAGGACAGAGAAGGAAGGAAGAAAGATTCTTTCCAAAGCACCTCTGGTTCAGTAGGCAATAAGATGACAAATAGGGGAAAGACCAGTCTTGGGCTACATTGACTATTGAGTTCCCAGCCAAGAGAACATAGAATATGGAAAGGAATGGAGGATGGGGGTGGGGGAGAGTAGTACCTGTGGTCAAATAGCTATGATTACTGGGATGGCAGGCTTCCAGGGAAACAGAGCCTCAACTTTGTTTTATCAGGATCCTTCCTAAGTTGCTATTAAGAAGTATTTTTCAACAATCTCATTTTTATTAGCCGTTTGTGCCCATTATAGTTTTCGAGTTGCTAGTTTGTTATGGCTTTAACATAAATAAGGTTCTAAAAATGTCTCACTTGAGGAGTTGCAGGGCTGGGTATGCCATTTAGACACAGATAAAAACCAATGTAAAGGGTTTTCTTTGTAATGGGACTATTTTATATTTAATAGAACTGTCATATAAACATATACTAGCATTTAAAATGCAGTTTCTGGGCTATAAAATAAACACCATTTCTAATATTACTGTTGGCTTTCACATACATGAAGCTCAGTTCATTAAAGTCTCTTTATTCCATTTATGTGAAATGTGTTTTACCGCCATAGAAGCACAAAATGTCCATTTCCCTTTAAACCTTAGTTTTTACCAAGCAGAATTAAGGCCATATATGCTAAATGATTTCTATAGTGTGCACACAGAAAAAAGTCAGCCCAAAACAATGCTTTCTTTATGTTGTGCAAATGAGGTGTTCTTTCTAACTACATTTAGCACCTTATACCGTACCATGCTCATAATGGCTTCTCAATAAATACTTACAAATGATTAATTATGATAACAAAGTATATGTAGATGTTCATGCAAGTATGCTCATTAGAATCTGAATGAGTTTGAAATGTTTATAAAGATTCACTATTAAATAATGTTCACCTGAGTTCAACAGATGACACTGCCTTATTTTTTTACTACTTAAAGTTAAAGTGTGGTTTCCAATAGTAAATCTCAAAATTTAAAAATTGGTGTTTTAAAGAGCTCTTCTAAAAGATCTAAAAGATCATAGCTTTTAGAAGTGAAAAAGGCCTTAGAAATCATCTTGTCCAAAGCCCTCATTTTACAAGGAGGTGACTTGTCCAAAGTCACAACAGTAGCAAAAGCAATATTTAAACCCGGGTCCTCTAGCTCTCAATTCAGTGGTCTTCCCAGTGATTTTTTTAAAATTTTTAATAGCCTTGATAATTAAATACTCATATGAGCTTAATTCTGTATAAATTAATTTTTAAAAATAAATCTACCACAACATAGTGTCTGGGAATTAGGAAGCACTTAGTAAATGTTTGTTAATTGATTAACCTACTAATACAAAATGATCCATATATCCCTCAACAAATATTTTATCTATACTCTTAATGTGCCATTTTACAGAAGAGGAAAATGAAGTTCAGAGAAGCCAAGTGACTTGCCCAGAGTTACAAAGCTAGTTTCAGAGATGAGATTCAAAGCCAGGTTTTCTTTCCACTATATCTACCAAATTTTAAGCTTTTTGTGGATTATTTTGTTTCTCATCTTTTTAACTGCATTGCCTAGAGCAGTGCCTTATATACAGTAGATTATTAATAAATGCTTATTCAATTGAATAAAAATAAAAATCACTAATAATGCAAAGAAGTTTATTAAAGGTGACAAATGAGGCCAATAGACAAAAAACACTATTGAAGTTCAGAGGAAAGTAAGCTCAACTGAATTCCATAGACATTTCTGAAGTGCCTATGGTGAGTAACATTCAGGGTCATGGAGAGAAGAAATTGAAAGTCTGCCCTAAGGAACTAGCTTATCTTCATTTGGGAAGATATAAAATGTGCAAAGATAAGTAAATAGGAAGTTATTTAGGCAACAGGGGAACTTCAAATAGGGGGTGGTCCCTTAGCTGGGACTTGAAGAAAACTAGTTTTCCAAGAGATGGCTATGAGGTGGGAATGCATTCCAGACATGGGGTACAATCTGTAAATGATGCAGAGACAGAAGATAGAGTGTCAAGTTCAGAGAACAGCCAGTGAGCCAGAACATTGGCTGGAACATTGAGTGGATGAGGGAAAGTAATATGGAAGGGGAAGATGAAGTCAGGTTTGGGAGGGCTTTAAATGCCAGACTGTGGGATTTCTTCTTCATCTTAAAGGCAGTAAGAGCCATTGAAGATTTTTGAGTAGGATACTAACATGATCAAACATGTGCCGTAGGAAAATTAATTTAGCAGCTATGTGGAGGATGTGTTGAACAAGGGAGAAACTAGATTCAGAAAGGTCAATTAGTAAACTATTAGAGCAGTACAAATCACCACGAGTTAGTTACTACAGTCAGAATACAGGGCAATTGATCTGCAGATCAGGAAGGCAACAAACAGCTTCTTGGAGAAGAGCACCTATAGCCAGAGGCAGCTAAGTTACACAGTGGATAAAGCTCTTCTCCTGGAGTCAGGAAAACTCATCTTCCTGAGTTCAAATCTGTCCACAGACACTGACTAGCTGTGTGACCTTGGACAAGTCACTTAAACCCTGTTTGCCTCAGTTTCCTCATCTGTAAAATGAACTGGAGAAGGAAATGGCAAACCACTCCAGTATCTTTGCCAAGAGAACCCCAAATGGTGTCACGAAGAGTCAGATACAACTGAAACAATTGAACATCTATAGCCAACCTACATAAACTAGTTCAAGCCTCTGGCTCAGCATTTCTAAACTGGTCCTCATTCTGCAGAAATAATTGTGTTTTCAGGAAGGCAAGATGAGATCCATGTTTCTCATATACTTATAGATTAATAGGTTATGACATCTGTGTAGCAGAGCAGTGTAGTTCTGGAAAGTCTGAGTTACCTACATGTGCCCAGTTGTGTTGGGCACATTCTTGGAGATATTATAGGTACAATATAAACACTGGAAATGGGCAGTTATTATGCAGCTTAAGGTCAGTGTCCCTGAAACTTTGAAATACCATCTGAACCTTTCCTTATACTATGAGGCATGCTTGAATCCAGAGTTGATGGAATTTGATGGTGTGACTTTGGTCTTTGGGAAACCAAGGAGAAGGTAGGACCTTTTGGGGCCTTTTAGAATGGTTAAAAATAATGTGGATTTCATCATATAAACTAGCAATGTGCTCAGTGAGGTAACCTTTGGACTCAAAACTCAGGGACACTGCAGTCCAATTTATTCTTGTTAAATAGTGAAATAGAACACTCTGTCAGAAACATCTATTGAGTACCTATTGCAGTAGGCACTTTGGAAAGTTGCAAAGGCAATAAAACATATGACCCCTGCCCTTCTGTGCTTAGAATCTAATGGGGGAAGGCACAGAGTATGAATACAAGTGGCAGAAATGTAAATATGCGCACAAACAGTTGTGGAAAGAAAAGCACAATTATTTTAGCAGGGAAAGATACAGGATGATAGAGGTTTCTAGAGAGAACGGAGCCAAGAAGTGTTAGCCTAGGAAGCTTCCTAAGGAAAGTGAGTTTTGAACAGAGTTTTGAAGAATAGCAGAAGAAGTGGTTAGCATATCTGTTTCGCATGCTATCCAGCTGTCCAGCCCAGCCATCTTCTTGCCATCTGTCCTGTCATTACACTCTCCAGACCACAGGACCTCCAGAAATTGTGTCATGTAGAGAACTTAAACTGCTCGACTTTGGAACTTTAACTTTGAGACTGAACTTCCCTGATTGGTGACAGCAAACTTATATTATGTTGCCTGTATCTAGCAGCCCTAGATCACCACGGCTTTCTGCATGACATAGTCTTATACTAGATATGTTTTGCTTGGAGAAAACAAAGTATTTAAAACTATTGCCTTAATCTATCCATCCATTTGGCCTCCACATTTAAATCCAAAGCCTTTAGCTTCTATTCTTCTTTGGTTCACATTAAAAGTTTATTCTCATTGAGTCTAAATTAAATTTTGATATCATTGAAAGTTTCAATACGATTATGTATCTGTTTAATGTGCTTTTCAGTGGAGCCATAGAATTCTATATACTCCAGGTACATCAAATAATTTATATAATTTTTGGTATGATGTCATCTTTAACTTGAAAGTCACGTGGCTTTATTCAAAAGTTATCATGGACTTAAGTCTAGTTAGAATCATAGTGGGTTTAAACTGTATGTCTCTGTGGAAGATGCGACATTTTATATTAATTGCTATTGACATCACTGTGTTGGTAGCATGTTTTAAATAGAGAATAAATTTCAATGTGTATGCCAAATTCTTGAGTACTGTCACTTTTATTTTGTTATATTTTATATATCTTGTTATATTTGTGTTTGCTGATGAGCCATGGAGGGCAATACTGAAACTGTAAATACATTATGATAACCAAGTCAATTATTAGGTAATTACCAAATTAGTAATGAGTTGCTCTTTATACCCCATGGGCTCTTTGCCATACTATTTTTGCTTCTCAGTCTAAGTATTGTTTTCTCATAAGTGTTTATAGATATTCTGAGTGAAGCAAGCTGTGAATGCTTTGTATAAAATACATAAATGTAATTGTTCTATATTTAGAAGGGTCAAAGATATCTTTATCCTCTGATAATAAACAAATAATGTCTTTTGGGAAAAAAAAGAGACAAAGAGAGAGAGAGAAATAGAGAGAGAGTGGGAGAGATGGAATCATGTTTATATCACAGAGGAAGCTAAAAAAAGTACTTTCCTAATAACTCATGCAATGCTGTGAAGTATTTGAACCAATAATTAAAGACCTTACTCAGACCTGCAGCTTTTCAGCTTTGCAGAGAATCTGGAATTTTGGTCACTTATCTTATTATAAGCATTATGTTTTTATTATATCAATAGTATTCAAGTTGTTTTGCATTTGATCCAGCTTGCACTTTTGTTGCATTGAACTTCTTTTGACCATAAAGATAACCAGGAATTCTTTAATCATTTTCTCTCTACTCTAATTCCTCAGCCTCTCAAACCTTTACAGTGAAATTTTTATTTTTTTTGAATGTTTATTTTGTAAACATATTTTTGCTTAGACTCCTCATATCACATTAACCTTTTGGCTTTCAATTTTAATTCTTGATTAAGGATATCCATAATTTCCATTCCTTTATATCTTCCATTCCTTATGTTTCTATTTTACTTCCTTTAATTGGATGATGGGGTATGCAAGCATTCCACTGCACATACCAATTAAATATTGATGTAATCCTTCAATGTCTTTCCATAGGCTTTCAATAGTTGTCTCATACCACTTCTGCCATGGTAGTATTTGTCCCCTGTGCTTAAGACCATATCTACATAACTCCACCTTTCCTCTTATGGTCTTCACTGTGGCAATAACCACACTATATTCTGTTATATGTATGTACTAAAATATTTTTACATTGTCAAATATTGCGGGGGAAAAACTTGTCTATGATGCCTATTGTACCTCATTTAAAAAAAATACTCTGTTCTGGTACTGTCCTTCTATTAGTCGGATTTATGTCATCAGGTTTAAAAGGGGCTTTTTGAAATTCCATTCTAAGTATGCACACCTCCATCTCAAAATCATTCAAGACATCAACATTATGTTTGTCATCCATTTTAGTCTTAAGAAGCACTTGTAGCATTTTTGTTAAGTATAAATTTCTAATGCCTTCAAGTTATTCAGATTTTCCCCTTTCAGATTTAAATAACTCCTCAGTTTCTACTCTTATTTAATATGATTTGAGTTTAGAAACATTGTGTTTTTTTTTTATATTTCCCCTTCATTGATGTATAATCCATTAATGTGTTTGTAACTTGAGGCTGAAGATAATACTGACAAAGACCAACATGAAATCTTTTGCCTATAACTGGTAATATCTCCTTCCAGTTTGGTCGTGCTGTAAGATCTGCACTGAAGCATTCTCAATAGATTAGGTTGGCATTTCTGATTTGTTTTAAAGTAATTTTCCTCTTTTTGGTACCAGAGTATAAATGAGCATCATTTACTCCACTGTCTTCCACATCAAATGATTATCATGATGATTTCAAGTAAAACTAGTCTGCAAACATATACTGCACCATTTATTTCTTTGATTCACAGGAGCAATTTCATTACACTGAGTGTAGCATTAAGCTGATGTTACCAGAGCCCAAGTGACCAGTATTTTTAACTTTCTGCAAGGCTTTTTGTATTTACCATAGGAGTCTCAGGGCACACAGAGTCCCTAGTGTACATCAACTTATCTGGAATTACCTGAATTTTTTGTTATTTCCTCCCTCATGATGTGGATAATGGTTTGGACTTTAAAGGGGTTGAGTTGATAATGATTACAATGATTATAATGATGATGACTGTCATTCTTTAACATCAATAGACATATTGAGAAGACTTTACAGGCTCTGGGCATTTTCTTTGGCTATCTCCCATGCCTGAAATGCCCTCTCTCCTTATCACTGTCTCCTGGCTTCTCTGGCTTCCTTCAAATCCCAACTAAAATCTCATCTTCTACAAGAAGACTTTCCCAGATCTTCTTAATTCTGGTGCCTTTTCTCTTTTAATTATTTAATATTTTTCATATATATAATATATATATACATACTCATACCAAACAAGTATGTACTAATAAGATAGATATATATGCACACACATATATACACATACACACATATACATTTACGTATCTATACATACATATAAAGACACAAATATATACATATACATATATGTATACACATATATACATTTACATGTATATACACATACATATATACATGCATACATATACATGGATGTGTGTGTGTG
>NW_020948910.1:15979199-16107783 GCF_900497805.2 Vombatus ursinus | reverse complement strand
TGTGTGTGTATATATATATATATATATATATATATATATATATAGCTTGTTTGTACATCCTTGTTTGGTAGTTGATTTAGCCTTAGATTTTGAGTTCCTCGAGAGCAGGGACTGTCTTTTGCCTCTTTCTTTTATCCTCAGCACTTATCTTAGCACCTGTCTCACAGAAGGTGCTTGATAAATGCTTACTGACTGATTAAGAAAGCTTAGCACGGTGCCTGACATAGAGTAGGCTCTTGATAAATGTTTGTTTACTGACTAACTCTTATTTAATAAACTCCCTATCACCTACAGAATCAAATTATCTGTTTGACATTCAAAGCTCTTCAATAGCAGCCCCCACCCCTCTAGTCTCCTTACACTTTACTTTTCCCTCTTCTGTATACCCTGCAATCCAGTGACACTCGCCTCCTTACCATTCCTTTCACAAGACACTCCATCTCCAGACTCTGGGCATTTTCACTGGCTCTTCCCCATGCCTGGAATATTGCCCCTCCTTATCTTGACTGTAGTTTCCCTGGCTTCCCTCGAATATCAGCTAAAACTCTACTTTCTAGCACAAGCCTTTTTTGATCCCCCTTAATGCTAGTCTCTTCCCTCTGTTGATTATCTCCAATTTATCTCATACACACCTTCTTTATTTGGCTGTTGTCTCCTCCAGGAGATGGTGAACTCCTCAAGAGCAAGGACTATATTTTGCCTTTCTTTATAACCCTAGTTGTGAGCACAGTGTCTGGCACACAGTAGATGCTTAATAAATGCTTATTAGTTGACTTTTCTTTTACCTTAGTCTGACATAGTTACAGGATTGGAAAGGATTGGGTTTTTACTTGAGTTCATGATATATGTTTCTGAGTTGGGGTACTCAACTATGAATTCACAGATTCATTAAAACATTGAAGTATTTTAAGGTTCTATTCCAAACGCTGGGGGAAGATAATGAATACTCAGTTACCTTCCCCCACTGGAAAAGCAGAGAAAAGGATGAGTGTGGCATTCTCTTCTTGAGGTTGGAAATTTATGCTTTATATTGATTGAGTCCATGAAACTACAGGAAAGTAAGTTGAGGAAAGAACAATGATATCCTAGGTAACCCCAGAGCAATTGCTTATATTCCCCCAGAAGCTGCTCTGCATTTTCATAGCCTTAGGGATGAAAAATTTACGCAACTTGGCCTTTTGTTATAGCTAAGCCTGAGAGACAATACTTTATCCCTTTGCTGGAGCTTCATTCAGACCACGTTCACCAAGTATGTGTACCCTCCAAGGGTCTGTCCTGACCCCTCTTTACTGTTCCTCCTATACTAGTTCACTTGATTATCTCATCAGTTACCATGGATTCAATTAAAGCCTCTATGCAGATGAGTCTCAGAATTATGTCTCCTGATCTCCAATCTCACATCTGCAATCACCCATTAGACATCTCGAACTGAATGTCCCATAGACATATTAAATTCAGCATGCCCAAAACTGATCTCATTATCTTTCCTACTCTACTCTCCTCTTAATGTCCCTAATACTTTTGAGGGTACAAACCATTCACTACATCACCCAGGCTCACAATCTAGGTGCTATCCTTGACATCTCACTCTCTGTCATTTCCCATAATCAATCCTGCTGATTCCACTTTTGCTATATCTCTCCAATGTATATCCCTTTCTCTCCTCTGACACTACCACCCACTACCCTGATTGAGGCCCTCAACCCTTCATGTAAGGACTAGTGAAATAGCCTGCTGTTTGGTCTCCCTGTCTTATGAACAATAAATCTAACGGGGTCAACTCCTTGTTCAATAAAATCTAATTGTCTCCCAGTTGAAATATAAAATCCTCTGTTTTTTTCATAACCTGTCCTCTTTTTGCCTTTCCAGTCTTCTTATACCTTACTCCCCTCTATACGCTCTGAAACCTAGTGACACTGGCCTTGCTGTTCCTTGAACACATCCTTGTCTCCCCGTCTCCTGACTCAATGAATTTTTGCCATCTGTTTCCACCCACACCCACCTAGAATTTTTCCTTCCTCATTTCTGCCTTCTAGCTTCCTTCAAGATTCTGTTCAGATCCTATATTCTACAAGAAGTCTTTTTTAGGCCTCTTGAATAGTAATGCTCTTCCATTTATCTCCAGTTTAGGCTATGTAAATATTGTCTGCATTTAAGTGTTTGTATACTGTCTCTCCCATTACACTGTGAGTTCCTTGAAGACAGAAACTGTTTTTACATCTCTTTCTATCTCTAGCATTTGGTACATATAGTGGATGCTAATAAATATTTGCTGACTTACTGAAAACTATTAACCAAGCATAGTTCCAATTTTTATTTCCAAAGCTTTTCTTCTTTCAATTGTGTGTGTCAGGCTGGGTTTATATTGAAGCTTCCTTATTGATCACTAAAAAATTATCGATTATCCTCCTAATTCCTTCCAAAAGCCAATGAAGACAACCTAATTAGGTTGAATGTTTAGCCATCAGCAATTGTTTGTCATTTTAGTGATATTCTCAGACACTCTTATGGTTAAAACATGAATGTATAAAATCATAGATTTAAAACTGTAAGGGATAAATGGTCTTCTAATCTGTTCATTTTGCAGATGAGGAAACTGAGGTCCAGAAGGCCACCAAATAGTAAGTAACATAGCTGTGATTTGAACCCAGGTCATTTCTGTCAGGCATTAGCAACTTGGAATGGGAAGCCAGAAGTCAAAGAAGGATGGAGAGTTTCCTCAGGGCTCCATTTATACAACAAACTGAATTGGCATGTGGAGAAAATGTAATGACAGAATTCCTTTTATCAAATGGGTAATTATCCTCAAGACACCATTTAAATCAATGCTGATTTAAATGTAAACCTTAACATACTTATGCCTTGGTATTAAACATTTTTCAGTAAGAGTAATTCAGAATTATAAATAGCTTCATTCTTTTTCCTATTTAAAAAAATCAAATCTGACATATTCAAGATAGTAAAAGAGATTTAGGAACTATTGATGCCAAAACACTCATCTCCTTAATCATTTAAAGCCAATGGCTCCCCTGAGTTAATGCCCAACCTCTTACTTTGATAGTAAAGAGAAAGAAAAGAGAGGGTTCCCTTTCCCTTGCTTTCGGTCCAAAACTACTTTGTTACTTAGTACAGTTAAAATTGTCAAAAACAGCTTACGTGTTTGTAGAAATGCATTTCTTTTCAGTTTATAGGGATATAGTTCTATGGGAGAAAAAAGGCAGAACTTTTATAAGAGGGCATTCAAGGTTCAAAGTACATTATAAATGGTGTGCTGTCATTTCCAGAACCAACAAAAAGAGACAAGATGCTACAATAATGTTAAAAGATGACTGCTAATTTAATGATATTAATTTTACCAAAAACAGTGGAACTCCTTTATGACCCTTGTATTGGAGAGAACACTGCCCAGGTTAACGACGTTGGGCTATTTCCATATGTACTTTTATGAATGTGTAACTCGTGCATAAGTCATTGTCTTTAGAGCTCTTCTAGGGCCAGACTCAGGCTACTCCACCTCCTGAGACATCTTGATGATCTGCAGGATGGCGCTAGCCCTGGTTCTTTCAGCAGCTAAACTGGGATAGTTTCCTCCACTGGGAGATTTCATGGTAATTTCTCTCCACTGAAGTTCAACATCCCAGCAAACTGCTACTTGCACTATGTCCTCCTTAGAAAAAT
The DNA here is from genome assembly GCF_900497805.2 of Vombatus ursinus. Taxonomy (NCBI): domain Eukaryota; kingdom Metazoa; phylum Chordata; class Mammalia; order Diprotodontia; family Vombatidae; genus Vombatus; species Vombatus ursinus. Next base: position 16,104,105 of record NW_020948910.1, on the reverse strand, counting down.
AAAACTTACTTTCTTTCCCCTCTACATGACACCGAATAACTAGCTTGCCTGATTTTTTTCATTTTTTAACCTTTTTTGGTGTGTTCTCTTTGTAAGCATAGCCTGAGTCAGAAGGAGGAAATGGCCTGAGTCATACTGAAAAGTTCTAAATGTCATAAATAAACAAAAAATAGAGGATCAATAGAGACAGCAGGGGAATAGTGGAAGGAATACTGGACTTCATGGATTTGAATTGCCACTCCACTTCTTACTCCTTTTTGTGACCTTGAACAAGTCACTCTTTTGTAGGCCTCAGTTTCCTCACCTAAAAAATTGGGAGGGGTAGGACTAAATGATCCATCAGGTTCCTTTTTACTCTAATCCTATGACCCTATGTTATTTCTCTGATTAGTGTTCTTTTCCTAATGCTCATAGGTGGTAAGAAACACAGGACTCATTTCTCAGGCAAAGGTTATAGATAGAATTCATCCATCTAGATACAGCTGGTGGAGCAGTCAATAGAGCACTGGACCTAGAGTTAAGAAGTCTTGATTTCAAATCTGACAAGGAAGTACAAGAAACGAAGAAAATTGTCTGAATGTTGATTTAATAATAAAATAATTATTCATTTTTAAAATTTAATAGTGAAGATGCATTTATAAATACAGTGACAACTGGTTCAGTACTTGAGCTGCTTGTCATTTTAAATAGATCACTGGGCCTGCAGTCAGGAAGACCTGAGTTCAAATCCAGTCTCAGACACTTACTAGCTGTGTGGCCCTGGGCAAGTCACTTAACCTCTGTTTTCCTCAGTTTCCTTATTTGTTAAATAGGGGTAGATAATAATAGCATCTACTGCTCTGAGTTGTTGTGAAAATCAAATGAGATAATAATTGTAAAGTGCTTAGCATAGTGCCGAGCATATAGTTAAGTGCTATATAAATGTAAGCTGTTATAATCATCATCATCATCATCATTTGTATAAGTAGTTCCTCCTCCAGAGCAAATTGCAATCCATCCATGCCTTCTCATATATAATTCTCATCTGTATGTGTTTTAAAAGCTGTGGTGGGCATTTAGGTGGTGCAGTGGACATAGCACCGGCCCTAGAGTCAGGAAGACCTGAATTCAAATCCGACTTCAAAAAAAAACATGGTGGGGCACTTTTGAGTGGAGCACTTCTGGATAATTAATGAAAGAACAAGGACAACAGTTGTACAGAAGGGAAAATACGGATGGGTTGCAGCTGCATCCTTGGAGGAAGCTTCCAAACCAATGATATCACAGATTCCTTTTAGTAATGAGAGTTTTTCTGTAAATCCGTCATGGAGTAGTTATCAGACAATGCAATGGAGGCTTTCCTCTGGGACTGTCAATGTTTTATGGATAGCCATGCCATAGTTGGGGTGCCTAGTTGTTATATCTCTCTCATCCTAGCTGTTTATTTTAGTCACACATCTCCTTGGTGATGCCTGGTAGTCATTTCTTTTGGTGTGACATCTGTTACATTTCTATGTCATCTATAGATGCAAGAGGCACTGTGGTTTAATAGAAAGACGGTTGATTTTAGAATTAGGAAGATCCACGTTTAACTCTTGCCCCTAATACTTTCTGTCTGTGTGACCCTGGATAAGTCACTTAAGCTGTCATTATAGAACATTCATTGTTATACATTATTAGAAGGAATTTCCTCATTGGGAATTTCCTCATTCCCTACACCAATTAAATTGCAGGTCCACATGAAAACAAGAAACTTATCTAATAGGAATACAATAGAAAGAGACCATATACAGCAAGTAGAATTATGAATAGGATGAACTGTGGGAAGGATGTATAAAACCCAAAACTGAGCACAATACTTAAGATGTGGTCTGACCAGGATAGACTATAGAAGAAATTCAACCTCTAGTCCTGGACATGATTTCTCTCTTAATACAACCCAAAACTGGGTTTCTCTGCTTTCCTATCACACTCAACCTATTTAGAGTTTATAGTACAGTATCTTTGTCAGGTATTGTTGAGTCCATTATTCTAGCTGTCCTTCTTATCTTTGTCAAAACTGTGTCATTTTAAAGAGGAGGAAACTGAGGCCTAAAGAGGTGAATTGGCCACAAGATTATAAAACTATTATGTGCCTAGGAGGCACATAGGAGCCTAAGTCTTGTGACTCCAAATCTGATCTCTTTCCATTACGTTATGCTCCATCTTGTGGCCTCATATGGTAAAAAAAAAAAAAAAAATTAAATCACTCAGACTTATTCAAAGGAGTACACAGAAAAACTCTATAAAGAAGAGCTCTCTTATTAGATTATTGCTTTTAGAACAGGATTTCTTCTCAAAAAATTGTGAAACTCTGTCTCAATAAAATATCTTGCATGGGGAGCAAGCAGGTTCTTAAAGCAGATATGACATTACTACTGATTATACTGATTATTATATTTAGTTATGATATCTTTATTGATTACTAATATTTTCTCTTTCATCTTACCAAAAAACAAACAAACAAACAAATAATCAAAGCAGTTGATGTGTTGTGCTTTAAAGTCAACACTTCTTATTATTCAGTCATTTTGGTGCTGTCCAAATCTTTGTGAGATTTTCCTGACAAAGATCCTGGAGTGGTTTGGCATTTCCTTCTCCAGCTCATTTTACAGATTAGGAAACTGTCTCCCAGAGTCACACAGCTAGTAAGTGTCTGAGGCCAGATTTGAACTCAGGTCTTCCTGACTCTAGGCCCAACGCTTTATCCACTGTGCCACTTACCTGCCTTGAAATTCTCTCTCTCTCTCTCTCTCTCTCTGTCTCTGTCTCTCTCTCTCTCTCTCCCTCTTTCTCCATATATACATAAATATATATAATATATATATATTCTTATTTGAGCCTCATAACAACCCTGTGAGTTAAGTATGACAGATATATACCCATTTTACAGATAAAAGAACTAAGGCTCAGAGTGCCTTCCCCATGGCCATACAGGTATGTCTTCCTTTTAAGAGTACCTCAAAAAATCACACATCCATTTCATAAAGATCAAATGCTATCTCTTTCATAAATACTCCAACAAAAATCATGAGAATCATAAGAAGATTGTGGAGTATTAGAATCTAAATGAGCCTCCAGGTCTCCAAATAAACACCCCATTAAAGCTCTAAAAATTCACTAGGAAAAACAATGATAAGAAATGAAGAGAAAGATAAGCTCTTTATCCAGTCCTGGAATCCATAAAAAGACAACCAGAGTTCTGTGAAGGCTCTTAATCAGGGACAAATAAGGTAGATAGAATGCTAAGTATACAAGTATCCCAGACCCATAGCAGAAGAGAGGATCAGATGGGTATACAGGCAGCACAGTTCCCAACACCACGATGCCCTGGCAGCACAGATCCTGGGAAGCCCCTTCTGAGCCCCAGCAGCCTAGAGAGCCAGACCAATGTCCTAGGCCCAACCTAGGCCCAAAGTTTATGCCTGCTCCATAACAGGGAGAAAAAGCCAGGGCAGCATACATACAGCAAATTATATAGGAAATACATAGGAAATCTGTATCAAGCTGATCAGGGTCACAGCTCCAGGTATAACACCACAAGAAGAATGAGACAGAGAATGACCAAAGCCAAAATTTAAGTCAAATCTCTAAGACAATAATCCAAAATTCAGGAATTCTTCCAGTAAAGGGACCTAGTCTTAGTCACAACATCAGCACAAAGTAGGGCTGGCCCACTTTATCCAAGAATATGAAAGGGAACATTTTGACCTAAACATAAAGCATAAATCCAAATACTGAGATTGGCGATTTGGGTAAACAAAGGAAAATTACAAACAAAATGAAGAACTGCATCGGTTGGTTGGTTGGTTGGTTGGTTGGTTGGTTGGTTGGTTGGTTGGTTGAGAGAAGCCCAAAAACATACAAGAAGAGAGTAACTCAGTAACTCTACAACAGATACACACATAGATTTGGAGAAAAAAATGTTCTGGACACAAGTAAAATAAGTATAACTAGAAGAAATGAAGCAAAAGATATATAATGTAATGTTAAATGGAATGATAACAAAGGAACAAAGAACAGCAAGGAGAATTAATAGCTTAGAAGAGAAGGTAGCAAATCTTATATAAGAATCAGACTCACTGAAAATTAGAATAAGCCAAGCAGAAAGCAACCAGATAAACAGCTGGGGTAAGAGGAATATAATAAATAGGCATCCCAGGTATGATAAGGCTATCCATAAAACATTGACAGTCCCAGAGGAAAGCCTCCATTGCATTGTCTAATATCTCCCCCATGAAGGATTTACAGAAAACTCTCATTATTAAAAGGAATCTGTAATATCATTAATTTAGAAGTTCCTTTCAAGGATGCAGCTGTAACCCATCTGTATTTCCCCTTCTGTGTAACTGTTGTCCATATTGTTTCATTAATTATTCAGAAGGGCTCCACTCAAAAATGCCCCACCATGGCTTCTTTTTTTCATTGCATCATGATCTGAAAAGGAAATATTAAAACAATATCAAAAGATTGAAAAAAAAAGAAAATATAAAGTTTATATTATCAAAAACAACTGACCTATAAAATAGAACAGTAAGAGGTAATCCAAGAATCATTAGACTACCTGAAATTCATGATTAAAAAAAATTCTGGATACCATATTACTATGTCATAAAAGAATTTTATGATTTATTGGAACCAGAGGGCAAAGTAAAAATAGAATCTACCAGTCATCTCCTACCAAAAGAAATAGTAACATGAAAACTCCTAGGGATTTCACAGCAAAAATCCAGATCTTTCAGACCAAAGAAAGGAAATACCACAGGCTGCCATAAGAAGAGGCATACAGGATCATACAAGACTTGTAAGGGCCACTTAAAGGGAGAAGAAAGACAGAGGAGCCAAGATGGCAGAGAGAAGCCAGGAATTTGCCTGAGATTTCTCCAGTTTCCCTCAGCAACAATGTTAAATCAAGCCCCTAAAAGAATTCTAGAGGGACAGAATCGACAAAAACACAGAGTGAAACAATTTTCTAGCCCACGATAACTTAGAGGGACTTCAGGAAAGGTCTGCCTCACTTGGATAAAAGGGAGTGCAGTCCAACACAGGCAGTGTCCAGGCACGCCAGCAGGGGGCTTTTAGCCACCGCACAGATCAGCAGCCAAGACCCCCATGGTTCTGCTCAGCAGGTCAAGCACACAGCAGGACCTTGTGAGGCCTCCAGCCCCAGTGCAGCAGGCAAACTGCCAGCCCCAGAACCCAGGGCACTGGTCCACCTTAGCACAGTGGGCAAGCTGCCAGCCCCAGAGGCCCCAGCACAGAAAGCCAGTGACCAGGCCCCTGGCTCCCTGTGCAAGAAACTTGGAACAGTGCTCCCTCTACCCCAGGAGAAGAGCTAAACATTTAAAAATGAGCAAAAACCAAAAAATAAAATCCCTGACCATGGAAAGCTACCATGGCAACAGGGAAGATCAAAGCACAAACTCAGAAGAGGACAACAGTGTCAAAATGCACACCCACAAAGCTTCAAAGGGGAATATGAATTGACCTCAAGACCAAAAATTTTCTTGGAAGAGCTCAGAAAGGACTGTAAAAATCAAGTAAGAAAAGTAGAAGAAAAATTGGGAAAACAAGTTAGAGTTATGCAAGACAATTATGAAAAAAGAAAAGAAAAAGGAAGCACAAAAAAAATTGAGTGAAGAAAACAACTACTTAAAAAACAGAATTGGCCAAATGGGAAAAAAAATCCACTGAAGAAAACAATTCTTTTAAAAGTAGAGTTGACAAAATGGAAAAGGAGGTACAAAAGCTAGCTGAAGAGAATAATTCCTTAAAAATTAGAATTGGGCAAGTGAAAGGCAATGACTCTGTGAGACATCAAGAATCAATCAAAAAAATCAAAAGAATGAAAAAATAGAAGAAAATGCAAAATACCTCATTCAAAAAACAACTGACCTAGAAAATAGATCCAGGAGAGATAATTTAAGAATTATTGTCCTACCTAAAAGCCACAATCAAAAAAAGAACCTGGACAGCATCTTTCAAAAAATTAGCAAGGAAAACTGCTTTGATATCCTAAAACCAGAAGGTAGAAGTCACTGAAAGATCCACTGATCAGCTGCTGAAAGAGATTCCAAAATGAAAACTCCAAGGAATATTGTAGCTAAATCTACCTCTAGCAATCCTTTTCTCAGACAAAATAAAAGCAAAAATAGATTTATTTAAAAGAGATGAGGAATGAAATTACATCTTGCTAAAAGGTACATAGACAATGAAGTACTAGCAATGCTAAACATATATGCACCAAGTGGTACAGCATCCAGATTCTTAGAGGAGAATTTAAGGGAGTTACAGGAAAAAAATAGACAGCAAAACTCTACTAGTGGGGAACCACAACCTCCCATCTCAGAAATAGATAAATCTAACCATAAAATAAACAAGAAAGAAGTTAAGGCAGTGAATAGAATATTAGAAAGTTAGATAGGATAGACCTCTGAAAATTGAATGGGGATAGAAAGGAATACACCTTTTTCTCAGTGATACATGGCACCAATGCAAAAATTGACCATGTATTACAGCATAAAATCCTGACAATCAAATGAAGAAAGGCAGAAATACTAAATACATCTTTTTCAGCTCCTGATGAAATAAAAATTACATGTAATGAAAGACCATGGAAAGATATATTAAAACTTAATTGGAAATTAAATAATCTAATCCTAAAGAATGAGTGGGTTAAACCACAAATCATAGAAACAATCAATAATGTCATCAAAGAGAATGACAATAATGATATAACATACCAAAATTTATTGTATGCAGCCAAAACAGTATTTAAGGGAAACTTTGTATCTCTAAATGCTTCATTAATGAAATAGAGAAAGAGCAGATTAATGAATTGGGCATGCAATTTAAAAGACTTGAAAAAGAACAAATTAAAAACCCTCTATTAAATACCAAATTGGAAATTCTAAAAATCAAAGGTTGGATCAACAAAATTGAAAGTAAGAAAATTATTGAACTAATAAATAAAACTAAGACCTAGTTTTGTTGGGGGGGAACAGTAAAATAGATAAATGTTTGATTAATTTGATTTAAAAAAACAGAAAGAACAAAACCAAATTACCAATATCAAAAAATGAAAATGGTGAATTCACCACCAATGAGGAGGAAATTAAAGAAATAATTAGGAGTTATTTTGCCCAACTGTATGCCAATAAATCTGACAATCTAACTGAAATGAATGAATATTTACAAAAATATAAATTGCACAGATTAACAGAAGAGGAAACAAAATATTTAGATAACCCCATTTCAGAAAAATAAATTGAACAAGCCATCAATGAACTCCCTAAGAAAAAAATCTCCAAGGCCACATGGATTTACCTAACACTTAAAGGGAATTCTACCAAACACTTAAAGAACAATTAATTCCAATACCATATAAACTCTTTGGGAAAAAAAGTGAAGAGTTCTACCAAATTCCTTTTATGACACAAATATGGCACTGATACCTAAACAAGGAAGAGTCAAAACAGAGAAAGAAAATTATAAACCAATTTCTCTAATAAATATTGATACAAACGTTTTAAATAAAACATTAGCAAAGAGATTACAGCAATTTATCATGAAGATAATACACAATGGCCAGGATTTATACCAGGAATTCAGGACTGGTTCAGTATCAGGAAAACTATTAGCATAATTGACCATATCAATAACAAAATCAACAGAAATCATATGATTATCTCAATAGGTGCTAAAAAAGCTTTTGACAAAATACAGTACCCATTCCTATTAAAAACACTAGATAGTATTGGAATAAATGGAACTTTTCTTAAAATAAGTAGTATCTATCTAAAACCATCAGCAAGCATCATCTGTAATGGGGATAAGCTAGAAGCCTTCTCAAAAAGATCAGGGGTGAAGCAAGGATGCCCATTATCACCACTATTATTCAATATTATACTAGAAATGTTAGCTTTGGCAATAAAAGAAAGAGAAATTGAAGGAATTAGACTAGGCAATGAGAAAATGAAACTATTATTCTTTTCATATGACATGATGGAACACTTAGAGAATCCTAGGGAATCAACTAAAAAAACTACTTGAAGTAATTAACAACTTTAGCAAAGTTGCAGGATATAAAATAAACCCATATAAAATGATCAGCATTTCTACATATTACTAACAAAGCTCAGCAAGTAAAGATAAAAAGAGAAGTTCCATTTAAAATAACTATAGAGAGAGTAAAATATTTGGGAATCTACTTGCCAAGACACATCCAGGAATTATATCAATACAATTTATAATATTTTTCATATGAATAAAATAATATCTAAACAATTAGAAAAATATCAGTTGCTCATGGGTAGACCAAGCTAATATAATAAAAATGACAATCCTACTGAAATTAATGAACTTATTCAGTGGCAGACCAATCAAACTACTAAAAATTATTTTATGGAGCTAGAAAAAATAATAACAAAATTCATCTGGAAGAACAAAAGGTCAAGATATCAAAGGAATTAATTTTAAAAATGCAAAGTATATTATAAAGCAGCAATCATCAAAACTATTTGGTCCTGGCTAAAAAATACAGTGGTGTATCAATGGAATAGGCTGGGTATGCAAGACACAGTAGTAAATTATTATAGTAATCTATTGTTTGATAAATCCAAAGGCTCCACCTTCTGGCATAAAGACTCACCACATGACAAAAACTGCTGGGAAAACTGGAAAATAGTATGGCAGAAACTAGGAATAGACCAACATCTTATACCTTATACCACAATAAGGTCAAAATGTGTATATGATTTCGACATAACGGATGTTACCATAAGCAAATTAGGAGAGCAAGGAATAATTTACCTATTAGATCTATAGAGAAGGGAAGAATTTGTGACCAAATAAGAGATAGAAAACATTATGAAATACAAAATGGATAACTTTGATTATTTTATATTAAAAAAGTTTTTGCACAAAAAAAAAAAAACAATGCAACCAAGATTAGAAGGAAAGTAGAAAGATGTGAAACAATTTTTTTGCAGCAAGCATTTCTGGTAAAGAACTCATTTTTCAAATATATAGAGAACTAAGTCAAATTTGTAAGAATACAAGTCATTTCCCAATTGATAAATGGTCAAAGGATATGAACAGGCAGTTTTCAGATGAAGAAATTAAAGCTATGTACAGGCATATTAAGAAGTGCTCTAAATCACTGTTGATTAGAGAAATGCACATCAAAGCAACTCTGAGGTACCACCTCACACCTATCAGATTGGTTAATATGACAGAAAAGGAAAATGATAAAAGTTGGAGAAGATGTGGGAAAATCGGAACACAAATGCCCATCAATTGGGGAATGGCTGAACAAGTTACGGTATGTGAATGTAATTTAATACTATTGTACAATAAGAAATGATGAACAGGAAGATTTCAGAAAAACCTGGAAAGACTTATATGAACTGATGCTGAGTGAAGTGAGCAGAAACATAAAAACATCATACGCAGTAACAGCAACATTGTGAGGTAATCAACTATGATTGACTTAGCTCTCTCAGTAATACAATGATCCAAAATTATTCCAAAAAACTCATGATGGGAAATGCTAACCACATCCAGAGAAGAACTATGAAGTCTGAACACAAATTGAGACATACTATTTTCACTTTTTGTTTATTTGTTTTTTTGTAGCTTCTCCCTTTTGTTCTGTTTCTTCTTTCACAACATGATCAATGTGGAAATATGTTTACATGACTGCACATGTATAACCTATATCAGATTGCTTGCCATCTTGGGGAGGGGGATGGGGGGAAATTTGAAAGTTAAAATCTTATAAAAATGAATATTGAAAGCTATCTTTACATGTAATTGGAAAAAAAAACACTATTTACAAAAGAAAAAGGTCAGAATATGTCGTTCCAAAAGGAAAAAATAGTTTGCCACCAAGAATACCTGTGTTCTTCAGTCATTTCAGTATTCACTGGCTCTTCAGGATCCCATTAAGGGTTTTCTTGGCAAAGATACTGGAGTGATTTGTTATTTCCTTCTCCAGCTCATTTTACAGATGAGAAAACTGAGACAAACAGGGTGAGGTGACTTACCCAGAGTCACATAGCTAGTAAGTGTCTGAGGCCAGATTTGAACTCAAGAAAATGAATCTTCCTGGTTTCAGGCCCATTGCTCTATCTACTACACAAATAACACTAGGAAAATATAATTTTAATGAAACAGAAGACTTCCAAGTATTCTTAATTAAAATGCCAGAACTAAGCAGAAATTTTAAAATGCTATCCCAGAAGTCAATAGAGACATAGAAAGGCAAATATATTTGATCAATTCGATAGATCATAATGGGGCTGGGGGTGGAAGAGGGGAGCAATATTCATTCAGAATTGTAATGTCTTCAGGGGACACTAAAGGAGTTAAATACAATGGGAACAAGGCTATTGGTGAAGTAGTTGTGCTCTTAAGAGATAGTCTTAGAAGAAGGAGGAAATGGGAAAAAGGGGAGGGAATAAGAGAAGGAAGAAAGAAAGCAGAGGGAACTTACTATCTCACATAATAGAGGGAAATGAAACACTATGCAAACATTTGGAAAGAGGTGGGAAGTACAACTATAACATAAATCTCATTTTCTTCTAAAACACATCCTTAGACACACAAATATATGCACATGTACCTACATACACACACAGATAATTTGTTTTAGAAATGAATTAAACTCAACAAGACATAAGCGAAGAAGAAAAGGAGGAGGAAAAGGCAGGCTTAGGGGCAGAGATAGGATTGGTGAGGGTATAGTCTGCTATAAGCAAAACAAACTCTAATATTGGGTGGTGGAACATGAAGTAGGGATTATTAAAATGAACTAAGGAAAGGACAAAAACCTAAGATTCAGGTGTGTTGAGGGGAAAAGAAGAGGGGAAACAGAGGAAGCAAATCACTTCAATTATTAATCATGTCCAGTGTTAATCACACTTCTCTTTACCAACATCATATTTGTAAAGAGGAATATACATATATATTATATATGTATTTATGTGTGTGTGTGTACTATTTTATATATATATATATATATATATATATATATACAGAGAGAGAGAGAGAAGACCTGAATTAAAACTCCAGAAAAATTAGACATGATTACTAATGATTCCTGAATGGGAACTTCAGGTGGCATTCCTCAGCTGTGTATGGCACTTTGACAAATGCTGACCATATTTTGGGGCATAAAAACCTCAGAAACAAACGCAAAAAAAAGACAAATATTAAACACATCATTTACTGACTACAATGCAACAAACATTACATTCAGTAAAATGCATTTGAATAAAGCATTAAAAATTAGTTAGATGGTGGCAGCAGCCCAGCAACTTGCCCTGCTCAGTCCAGCAGACACCATGCCACAAAAAGAAGCCATCCCAGTTTAGCATTAAGACACCTTATCCATTACCAACATTGACACCTAGGGACTCTAAGAAATGAACAGCATCAAGCACCTTATAGAAATCTGAATCGCCTGGGCCACATGTGTTCCCTATTCATATGCCTCACTGTCACTGCACTTTAACTTCCTGCCCGCTCTCCTTCTTACAGATAATGTGAATATTGGTGGGAGAGTACACCCCAGGTTTGGGGAGGAATTCTTTGTCAGTAGTGTGTCAGACCATTCAAGCAAATTCCTTTTCTAAAATCTAAAAGAAAGTTAATTAAAAATGAAATAATTTAATCCTAAAGAATTAGTAGGTCAAAGAACAAAATATAGAAAATTTCAACAAAGAAAATGACAACCATGAAATACTATACCAAATTTTTTGGATGCAGCTGAAACAATATTTAGGAGGGATATTTATACCTATAAACTCTCTCCTCAACAAAAGGTAGAAAGAACATATAAATGAATTGGACATGCAACTAGAAAAATAACAAATAAAAATAATAAAATAATAAAACAAAAACATAAAATCAAAAAACTAGTAGCAAATCAGAAATTATGAAAATCAAAGATAAATAAGTTGAAAGTAAAATAACCATCAAATTGATAAATAAAACTAAAAACTGGAGGAGTGGGAAACGGAAAGAAGAGACAGCTAATAAAGCATATTAATAATTAATTAGTCTGGTTTAAAGAGAGGGAAACCTAATTGTATAAAAAATTAAAAAGAACAACACCTAGCAATTAAAAATAAAGGAAACTGGAAGATTGTGGGAAGCAGTTATGCTAGGACACAGGACATCCCAGATCTCCCTCAAACACTCTCCTAGAGCTTAAAGACACACCAGTCTACTAAGAGATGGAAAGAATCATCCTCCACCCAATCCAGGAATTAACAGAGGGACCACCAGAGACCTGCAAGGAGACTGGGATAGAGAAGCTGGTGCAGATTCAGGTTGAAGTACAGAAAGTATAACAAAGGCAGCCTCTGAATCATTTGAGGGTAATTTCAGTACTTCCTGCCTTACTTCAGTAGCACTCAAGCCTAGTTCAAGTCTCCCCTGAGTCCTGTAGTTTTTGAAGAGCAACTTTGGTGCATTCTACAGGGTAAAGTGGTGTCCAAGCATCACTTTTCAACTTGCACCAATCAAAACCTATGCTCCTAGACATAATACATGTGATAAATACAGAAAATCATGGAAAGAGCCATGTGAACTGATGTAGTGAGGTAAGCAAAGACAAATACATACACACACACACACACACACACACACACACACACACACACAGAGTAACTACAACAATGTAAATGGAAAGAACAACCACTTGCCAAAATATCAAAAGTAAATGTAACAAAATTATAAAGATGAAACAAGATTTGAATGAAGAGATATGAGGACACCCCCAACCTACCTCTCCATAGAGGTGAGAAGTCCCCAAATCTTACAGATTACACAGTTTTGTTTTGTTTTTTTTAACTTTTCCCATGTATTGCTCAGTTGAGCTGATTTTTTCTCTATTTTTAAAAATAATTGTTACAAGGGATAGCTCTCTGGGAAGGAGAAGGGGGAGGGATACTTCAGATAACTATGATGGTTTCAGAAACAAAAGATATCAATAAAAACATATTTTTAAAATATTACTGGAGACTAAGTAACTTGATTTTAAAGGATTTGTATGTTAAAAAACAAATTATAGAAACAAAAGAAAATGTTGTTTTTTAATAACAAAAATGAGACATTATATTAAAACTTTGGGGATGTATCCAAAGCAGTCCTGAGGGAAAAATTTATAACTCTAAATATTTTCATCAACAAAAAAAGAAAGAAAAAAAAGAAAAAAATGAATTCAAAATGTAACTTAAAAATAAATGCAACAAATATTTAAAACCCCAAAAAGAAATTCTGAAAAAAAAGAAGAGATTGACAAAAGAAAAAGGAAAAAATAACAAATAAAACTATAATTGCTTTAAAAAATAGTAAAATAAATCAACCATTTTTAAAAGAGAGGAACAACAAATTGCCAGGATTGAAAAAAAAAGGAGAAATCACAAGTAAAGAAAAAGAAATAAAGGAAATAATTATAAACCATTTTGTCCAGTTATAGGCCAACAAAATCAATAATTTAGATGAAATGGATGAATATCTACAAAAAATATAAAATATTCAAATCAACAGAAAACAAAACATTATTTAAATAACCCAATCTCAGGGAAAAAAAGAAATTAAATAAACTACAAACTCTCAAGAAAGGAAGTAGGAGTAACCAGACATATGTATTATTCTATCAACCATTCTAAGAACAATTAATTCTAATATCATATAAGCTGTTACCAAAAATAGGAAAAGAAAGGATCCTGCCAAATTCCTTTCATGACCCCAAAATGATTTTGTTACCTAAATCAGAGAGAGACTACTCATAGACCAATAAGGAATGGTATACAACAATATCCATAATGAATACCACCAAATACAAATTAAATAAAATAGTACTAAAAATGCTACAAAATATTCAAAGGATTGCATGCTGTGACCAAGTTTTACTTATACCAGGAAAGCCAAGTTGGTTCAATATTAGGAAAAGCATGAACATAATAATAGACTGTAATAAAGTGAAGAACAAGAGCTTAAGGGGGAAAAAAGAAAAAGAAAGATAAGAGAATCATTGAGGTATTTTTAAAGGAAGAAGAGAAGAGAATGAAGTTTAGATGGAAACAGAAAAGCAGAACAACTTTGAAAATAACATGTTGAATTTTTAGGTAAGTAAAATATTCACCATAGAGATGTTTAATCATTTTTTCTATCTTTAATCATTCATTTTAGCTGTATATTGTATCTGAAATCTTTTTGGAAGCATGAAGAATTTTTTTAATTATTTGATATTATTTTTCTAAGGATTAGATCAGGGTCTATTATTTAGGCAGAAGAAAAATATGAGAAGAAATCATAAACCCACCAATACTTGGGGTTGATTTGGTGTTGATTTTCCTTTCCTTAAAGTCTCTGTTCAGACACAAAAATAGGCCAAAATTCCATTTCCTTTGTTAAAATATATTTTCTCCTGGTCATAACCTTTGCATATAGACCCGCTCTATTAAAAAGATATCCATTGAATGCACGGATGGAGGTGATAGAGCCCTGACCTAATAGAAAGTATTGAACTGAACAGAACCTATTAAAATCACACAAGCATTTATTAAGTGCTTACTATATTCTAGCAGGGACTAAAAAGATACAAATACCAAAATCAGATGGTCTGTACCCTCAAGCAGCTTACAATAAAGTGAGTTATACTATAGTTATATTGTATCAGACCTTACTTAGGAAGATTTTCCTCTGTAAGTCCATTGCAAAATCAAACAAACAAAAACAACAAAAAGGGAATTTGTGGGAACTGTTGAAAAAAATGGCACTTTACTCTTTAGAAAATAAATGTGGAAATTTTGGAGGCACTTCTAGTTGGGAGCTAAGGCATTAAAAACCAAAAGAAAAAAAATTAAAGAATGGAAGACAAATTCAATTAACCCTGAGTATTAGCAGTTACAAAATGATGATGCTGATGTGTCCTTCTCCCAACCATCAACAGTACACAAAAGCTATATTTTTGTACTCTTCAGGAGACGTGCATGAGAAGGTTGCAGGGGTAGGGGCTAGAGAAACATGTAAATAAGGGATCACTTGGACCGAGTCTAAAACCAAGCACAGAGAAAGCCACAAGAAAAGCCCTGCATGAATCCATATGGTGTGTGAGGTTTCTCCTCCATGACATTTTTATGAAGGTTATGTATATGTCCCGTTCATCTTCATTCTTCTGGTGCTAATTGCTGTCTATTGGAGCCTGTGCTACTGTGTACAGAGACCACATGCTTCCCTCTGACACTGCCACAGCAGCGGGTGCACAGCATTGTTCTGCTGTCCATAGATAAGGACCTGCTGCTGCTGCTGCTGCTGCTGCTGCTGCTGCTGCTGCTGCGACTGCTCCCTGACCACAACAGCTGGAAATATTCTGCCTTTAAGAGCTTATCTTGTTGATACTCAAGTTGAGCTATTACACAGTGGAACAAGCAAATAGAGCAAAGGGACTCTCTGTGGGCAGCTCATGGCCGCCACAAAGCCTCCCACGGGCTTTTGGATGGGTGTCTCACTTGGGGAGTTGATAATGATGTTTAACATAGATGCTTCCTGTGAAGGGAACATGCTGATGAAGCCAGCCACAGAATCAAGAGAAACATGGGCAACAGACCCGGAGCTGGTGATTCACTGCAAGCCCTGCCACAGTCTGGGATTTTTCTCTCCTCCTTTTCCCTCCCCTCCCCTTTACAAGTTTCAACACATTTAATTTTCCAAAGCATTTATTTTGGAGGAGGAAGAGGAAGGGAAAGAGCAGTCTCCACTTTGGAAGGGTAAGCACAACAAAACAAACTTTGTCTCATTCCCACCTTCAGGATCAGAAAGATGCTAATTATGTTTCCTCTCAGGCATGATATTAAAAAAAACAAACACAACTCCAGCTCCTTCCAGCGCTCTGTTTTCACTGGAACAATCAGTCACTACCTGGGAAAGAGGCTGAGCTCCACATTTCAGGGAGGTTAGTTGTACCAACTCAGGTTAGAGTCTACCACAGTGATAAGCGATATAGTGTAGTGGGAAAAGCACAAGAATAACAGAAGCTGTGTTCGAATCATGGTTCTACCACATATGCCTGTTGTGACTATGGGGAAATCACTTAACTTCCTTGGACTTGTTTCTCATCTACGGAAGGAGAGGACTGGACCATCTGGTTCCAAGTTTCCCTGCAGCCTTAGGTCTGTCATCCTATTTCTAAGGGAACCATCAATAAAGAATAATCTTGGGGTTAGCCTATGAGTTGCCCTAGGCGAGAAGAAAAGTAATGATTCTTGAATCATCTCATTATTACCGCAAGATGACTATGTTCTATAACAAGATGTTGACAAGATTTCAGGATAGCAAAAGAGTTTTTCATTGGCATCTCTTCCCTCTTCACTTTTGGTAAGTTCTGCAACTTTCTAAGCTTGTCCTCCCTATTCTAGTAACCTAATCCTGTTTTTTTGTCAGAAGTTCATCTTTCCTTCAGTTCATTGATGCATCTGTGATCTTATCAAGGTGGGTACTCCCTTCCGAAGTGAAGATCCCATCCATCCATACATTTATGACTCTTGTCCACGTGACAGTCATCCTCCACCCAATTTGAAAAGGAACTTTCTCTAGGTTTCTTATCAATGCAATATATAGGCTGTCCATAAGTCACCCTTCACTCTTACTACATGACTGACCCACTTTCCTTTTTGGTCATATCACTCTTGAGGATTTCTGTTATGTCACTATTGGTGTGCAGTTCTTCATTACTAATGTGTTGCAGGCTGCCTGTACCTACCAACTACCTTTCTCTGTGGCCATTGTGAAACCTACAATTATGATTATTTCCAAGATTGTGGTATTCCATGATTCATGGCCATATGGCATCACTAGAAGAAAACTGGTGATAAAAATTGAGAGTTTTCAAGATAAAAAAGGATTTCTTAAAAGTATTATGCAGTTTCCTGAATGCCACCCACATACCTCTTTCCTCCTATTTAATTCTACACCTGCATCATTGTCCATTCATAGTATCTATTCAAGATATTTTTACTGATGAACTAGCTCTATGGGCTATCCATCCAATTGAATATTCTTTACCCAATTGATTTTCCTTATGTGAACCATTAAGTCTCACATCATTATCAGCAACAAACATTTATTAAGCATTTGATAAGGGCCACGTAGAAGGCAGCACAATATTTCAAGACTTGAGACAATCAGCACATTCTGAAAACAGAGAATCCTTCTCTTCACTATCACTCTTATTTTTAGCATTTAAATGTACCTGGATATGACAGATCTGTATCTTTTCTCTTTAAAAAC
This sequence comes from Vombatus ursinus, assembly GCF_900497805.2. Taxonomy (NCBI): domain Eukaryota; kingdom Metazoa; phylum Chordata; class Mammalia; order Diprotodontia; family Vombatidae; genus Vombatus; species Vombatus ursinus. The sequence continues at coordinate 16,086,786 of NW_020948910.1, read as the reverse complement.
ATGTCAACTAGTTGTCCTAATAAATTAACACATCCCCATGGGAGAAGGCACCAGACCCACTCACAGGTTATTATGAATATTTAGCCATGATCTTGAGGAGATAATACTCTTTCATTTGTTATCTGACTTGACTCAATTCCTCTAATAGTGGAAATTAAGCAAGGGTTGTCAGAGGTAGATTGGTAAAAATGACATTTTTGAGGTGAACCTGGCCATATGTGTAAATACCAATGCTGCTTATGCTTATTACTGAAGTTCCCTATTCCCTTCTTGAGTATATTACCTGAAAAATGCTTTTGCTGAGAGTACAGAGAAGCTTACATCCCAATAATTTTATTTAGTTACAAAAAGTGATCATTTTATCTACCTGAGAACATTAAACATGAGAGAGCAAGAGCAACATGGTGAACACTCCTATGGACATTTCTATCTGGACTTCACTGAGATAAGATGAGAAGAATAAGATAATACTAATCCATAAAAACTTGATAATATTTAAATAGATGTCATAGACATGGAGGCAGCTAGATGGCACAGTGTCAGGCCTGGAGTCGGAAAGGCCTGAATTCAAATCCAGTCTTAGACACTTACTAAATGTGTGACCCAGGTCAAGTCATTTAACCTTGTTTGCCTCAGTTCCTCATCTGTAAAATGAGCTGAAGGAAATGGCAAATTACTCCAGTATCTTTGCTGAGAAAACCCAAAATGGGGTTATAAAGAGTCAGACACAACTGAAAATGACTGAACAACAAAATAGGCATACTCATAATTTCCAAGCTATAAAGAAGAAAAATCTTTCAAAATATAAGCACCTAACAAGGGAGATCAAAATGATATGAGACCAGGATAACATGGGTATCATACCTGCTATCCTATCTGATATTGGATGAATATGTTTTCAATGACCCTATAGAGGATGAACTTACATCTCAATACTTTTATTTGGGGGGGGGGGGCGGGTGAGGCAATTGGGATTAAGTGACTTGCCCAGGGTCTCACAGCTAGTAAGTGTCAAGTATCTGAGGCCAGATTTGAACTCAGGTCTTCCTGATTCCAAGGCCAGAGCTCTATCCACTGCACCACCTAGGTACCCCTCAATACTTTTATTTAACTACAAAAGGCAGTTATTTTATCCTTCTGTGCAAATGCTAATAGAATAATGAAAATAAAAGAATAGTGTCTCCATAGTGACTTGTCCAAAGACGCCTTTCTACCTGAACCCCATCAAAAAAGATGAAAATAACATAATAACTTAAATTTATATTGTACTTTGAGATAGATCATTTTAAGAGAATGAAGTATTTTTACTTTTACTTCCTTAAAACTGATTTTTTTCCCAGACAACCTTTGGATTCCAGGCATTAGCATCACAAACTTTTGCAGAAATTTGGCCTACATTTACAGGACAAACACTAAACATTTCAGCCTAAAACCTGGTTCTTTTATCTATATATTACCAAACATCTAAGTGTTTGGAAAGATCCACATTTGGGAATGTATTTTTCAGTATTCACTTGGTTATTTGCTACTACACAGACCCACATTTCTCCAATTAATTTGGCAACAAAACATTTTTGTACTTGAAATGTATTTGCAGAGCCTGAGAATGCAGAACTCCCCAGAGAGGTCACTCAGAGAGTTACTGCAATAGCTAGGTCCAGATTTCCAATGCAAAGAATAAAGATTTGTAAAAGTAAAACAGGAAACTGAGGGTAAGGCTGTGATATCTCTCTTTTTTCTGTTTCTGGCATTTTTGGTTAGGACCATACGCTAGGGGTTAGGTTGAAGGGAGGGTAAGCTAGGTCACACAGTGGATAGAGTGCTGAGTCTAAAGTCAGGAAAACTTGTCTTCATGAGTTCAAATCTGGTCTCAGACACTTACTAGCTATGTGACCCTGGGCAAGGCACTTAATCCTGTTTGCCTCAGTTTCTCAATCTGTAAAATGAGCTGGAGAAAGAAATAACAAACCACTCCAGTATCTTTGCCAAGAAAACTCCAAATGGGGTCATGAAGATTTGGACATGATGGACAACAGAAAAGCAAAGTTGAAGGGAGATATGGATGACCTTCACCAGGAGCAGACAGCAAGGAAAACTTGTGTCTCTTGTTCTGCATTCACAGAAATGGACCCATGAAGATCTTCGGCCAGATTCTGTGCCAAGTCTGCAGATGGCAAATAAGTTCCAAAGCTTAACACAAGAAGCCTAAGTCTTAAGGCCTATAGTGAGTTGGGAAGGGGAGGGGGTAGCTTCTTTCCAGGAATACTGATGTACGTACAAATTCGATAATCGACAACCTAGCCATCAAAACTTTTTGACTGGATACAACTGCATGCAAACTCGTGGACATGAACGTACAAGAGGACAGCTTACATTTTGGTATGCAAGAGATAGCAGTCTATGGATTTATTGACAACTTCCAGGCCCAGAAGAACAAATGTCTTGGCCAAAACATTTTGAACAATCTGGAAAATCTTACTGAAAATAAATATTTTATTATTATACTGTTATAATGAGAAGGCAGCAATAGAGAAATGAGTATGTGTGTTAGTCAGAAAGGATTCTGGATTGTGATAATTGCATTTTGCAACTTAGTCATTAAAAATACATATAAGGGTGACTAATATGCTACTTTGGTGCTCTTTACTCACCAGAAGTACGGAAGTTCTGATAATTTGCAATTAGGTAAATGGAACTTAAAGATGAATTTATGAATTCAATTTGTAGAGATAAACTTTCTTAGGTCAATTGGGCATGCTAAAATAAAGCAGAAGACTGTGCATCTTTCCAGTGAATTCAGAACAGTATAAGTTGCCTCTCTGACTCATAGCAAAAATGTTGGCTGTTTAGTTAAAAATAAAACTAAGGTTGTTGAATGTTGAGATCTTTGTCCACATCCATTCTAGAGAAATTATTCAGGCAAAATCAAATTTGCTTCCTCCATGAACTGAAACATCTGCTTAGAAAGTCTCCAGTTCATCTAATAATTGTGCAACATTCTGTTTTATTTAACAATGTAGGTTGGCCGAACAGAGTAACTAAAGGTTCTCAGTCTTAAATACTTTAAATGTATTCATTTTAAAATTTTTAAAATTTATTTTATTTTTATCATGAAATAAAACATGCATTTCCATAACATAATATAATAATTGCACATGAAACTGCATAGTATAATGATTGCACATGAAACTGCAAATTTATTATGTATGACTTGTTATGCCTTTCAAATATATAATATAAATATATAATAAAGATATGTAAATTTCTTTTTTAAGTGTTAAAAAGTTATGGAACTTAGCGGGGTGGGGAAGGATGGCGGGAGAAGGTCCAATAGTGATATATGACTGCTTTTATGTTTTCCCATGAACAAATAAACTAAATGTCTCAGAGCAATATTTGCTCTTGGGGGAAGGGAGAATGGAACAAGCATTTATTAAACACTTACTATGTGCCAGGCATGGTGCTAAGTGCTTTACAAATATTATCTCATTTGATTCTCACAATAACCCTGTGAAGTAGGATTGGGTTTGGACTATTCTAATACCCTTCTAACTATTTCTCCTGCCTCCAGTATCTTTCCCTTTCAACTGCAGCTCATCCTGAACTCTGCTATTAGATATATCTTCCTAAAGCATGAGTTTTATTATTCTGCTCCCCGATCATACACATCCAGTGTCTCCCTATTATTGACAGAATAAAGTCCAAACTTGGTACCCTGGTTTTCCAAGTCACAGAGCTTGATCTCAAAGGAACCTCAAAAGCTGTCTGGTCCAACTTCCTTATTATACTATTGAGTAAACTGAGGTCCTGGGAAGTTGAGTGATTTTCCCCAAGATTACTCAACCAGTAAATGTCAGAGGAAGAAATTGATCCTATGTCCTCTGAATCCAGAGACAGGGTTTATTTCACGACATAAACTGTACTGACTCTGCCCATGCAGATTTATCGCCCATTGTTACCCAATATATGTATGATGCCTCCTTCAGAAGGGAGATGAATAGCCTGGATCTGTACAGACTTCTTGGTTTTCATATCCTGAGGGGAAAGAAATATCACATGGCTTGAGACTAGGACAGGACTAAAAGGTAAGGCTCTTGTATAACTGTACTATTTCTTTGACTTGGAAGATGAATAAAAATCTACAAATCCCAGGATCTATGCAGGTTCAGGCCATTGTTTCCCTATCTAGAGGATGTACTTACTTTCTTTTTTATTTTTATTTATTTACTTTCTAATTTATGGGATAAAACAAGCATTTCCATAACAATATAATAAAAAAGATAATTGCACATGAAACTGCAAAATCTATTATGTACAACTTGCTATTAATTTTAAATATTTAATAAAATTTCATGAAAAATTCTTTTTTTTCTTCCCTTCCCTCCACCCTAGAGATGGCTACTATTAGACAGAAATATGTATATGCATATGTGTGTACGTATACATTTATATATGTAAAATAATTCTGTGCATACTTCTATTTATCAGTTCTTTCAGTGGATGCAGATAGTGTCTTCCTTCATGTTTTCCTTCATATCTCCCCATCTAGGGGATGTGCTTTACTTTCAATTTTTTAATTTTATTTTTAATTTATGGAATAAAACAAATATTTTCATAACATAATACAATGAAAAGATGATTGTACATGAAACTGCAAATCTACTATGCACAACTTGCTATTCCTTTCAAACATACAATGAAATTATCATGTAAATTTATTTTTTTCTTCCCTCCCCCATCCTACCCCAGAAATGACTACAATTAGACACAAATATATATATATATATGTGTGTGTGTGTGTGTGTGTGTATGTGTGTGTATGCATGTATGTATATGTGTATATATGTAAAATTATTCTATACATACTTCTTTTTATCATTTCTTTCTCTGGATACATATAGTGTCTTTCTTCATATGCCCTTTATCATTAATTTGCATATTTATAATAGACAAAATAACTTGTTCACCCAAAGTCATTCTTAAAACAATATTGCTGTTATTGTGTACAACATTCTCTTGGTTCTGCTCATCTCACTCTTCATTATTTCTTGCAAGTCTATCCATGTTTTCTAAGATCATGAAGCTTACCATTTCTTGTGTCACAGTAAGTAGTATTCCATCACCATCATATACCACAACTTGTTCAGCCATTCCCCAATTCATTTCCCATTCACATTTGAAGTTATAATTGCTGTTTGTGAATTTCCCTCCACCTTATTTCTACTCACTACTTTCCTTCTCAGCCTCTCTTTTCACCCTATCCTTATTACCTTGTCTTGTCCCCTTACCTTCTTATTCCTTATTGTACCCTCCCCTCTAAAAGTCCCCCCTTTGTCTATTTACTCCACCCTTCTAATCTTAATCAAGATGCCCTTCTAAAATTATTACATTCAATAAATCAAAAATCATTTGCTAAGCACTCTCTACATGCCAGGCACTGTGCTTGACACTATACTACTTTCCCATCTTTATGAAATATTTACCAAAATAATCTATATATACCTCAAGACCATCTTTGATGAGGGTTTTAGAAAGAAACAAGAAATCATTTTTATGTGATATTCCACAGTAGACCATATCTTTGCCATCGCACAATTGACTAAATGATTTAGAGAATAAATTATATTTATTGGTCATTTCCTATACAATGAAAAACATTCAATTCATTACAGCAAAATGTCTTAAAGGCATTTCTCCAATCAATCAATCCATTAACATTTCTTAAGCCCTTACCATGCAGCGGGCACCAGGCTAAAGTTAGAGATATAGAGAAAAAGCAAAAAAAAAAAATGCTCTGTCCTCAAGAAGTTTACATTTTAATAGTGGAGATGAAACACATATAAGCGGATATATACAAAATACATGAAGAGTAGGATACAAGGTCACTTATAGGGGAGAATACGCTTGAGCTGAATCCTAAAGGAATCCAGGGATTGGAAGTCAGGAGAGAGGAGGGAGAATACTCCAAGTATGAAGGACAGACAATGCAAAAGGAGAGATATGGAAGATAGAATGTGTAGGCCAGTATGGTTGTCCTGCACAGTGAATGAGGAGAGTGATGTATAAGAACGGGAAGATAAAGAGGGAAGATCAATTTGTGAAGATCTATCGAACAGAGGAGCTGATATTTGTTTCTGGTAGTATTAGAGAAGCATTAGAGTTTTTTGGAGGAGGAAGGGGGTGTGGGTGGGGTGGTTTAACACTGTCAGATAATACACTTTGGAAAAATATAAATTGATTAAAGGACTGGAGAATTCTCTGGTAGCAATCAATCGACCAACAAGCATTAAGTGCCTACTAAGTACTGGGCACTGTTAGGCAATGGGATATAAAGATGAACTTACATTCTATTGGTGGAGATGACATGTACATGTATAAGGATATATATAGAATAAATACAAGGTAGTTTAGGGAGGGGAAGCACTAGCATTTGAAGGGGTTGAGGTAGGAAAGGCTTCACTGAAAATATGATTCTTGAGCTAAATCTTGAAGAAAGTAAGGGATTCTATAAGGAAAAGTTGAGGAAGAAGTGTATTACGGGCATGGGGGAGAGCCAGAACAGAAGATGAGGTACTGTGTGTCACAACTATCAAGAAAGCCAACACGACTAAGTAGCAAGGAGCAGAGAATGGGAAGTAATATAAAATCTGGAAAGGTAGATTTGAACCCAGGTTGTGAAGGGCTTTAAAAGCCAGACAGAGGAATTAAAATTTGATCCTAGAAGTAAGAGGGAGCCACTGGAGTTTACTGAGGGGGAGGAGGAGAAGGAGGACAAGTAATAGCTAACATTTATATAGCACCTATATATGCCAGGCACTCTGCTAAATGCTTTACAAATTTTATCTCATTTTTTCATCATAATAATCCAGGAAAGTAGGCACTATTATTATTCCCATTTTATAATTGAGGAAACTAACCAAATAGAGATTAAGTGATTTCCCCAAGGTCACATAGCTAGTAAATGTACGAGACTTATTTTGAATTCAGGTCTTTCTGGCTCCAGGCCCAGAGCTCTATTCACTATCTATCTACCTGGTGAGATGACCAGGCCTTGTTGCTGTTGTTGTTGTTCAATGGTTTAACACTCTTCATGACCCCATATGGGGTTTTCTTGGCAAAGATACTGGAGTAGTTTGACATTTCCTTCTCCAGTTCATTTTGCAGATGAGGAAACTGAGGCAGACAAGGCTAAATGACTTGTCCAGGGTCACACAGCTGGTAAGTGTCTGAGGCCAGATTTGAACTCAAGAAGTTGAATCTTCTTGACCCCAGGTCTGGGATTCCATCTAGTATGCCACATAGCTGCCTCATTACCAGACCTGCACTTAAGGAAAACTTATCTGAGCAGGTATGAGAAGGATGGATTGGAGTGGGAAGAGACTTGAAGTAAGGCCACCAGTTAAGAACCCATTGCCATAGTCCAAACTCAACCTAAATGATTTCTATCTACAACCCCTTACCTTTGCTGCTGTATTTTTTTTTTCAGACTACAATACTGTCCCTGTGTTCTTCTCTACCTATCGAAATCCCTCCCATTCCTTAAATCTCATTTTTACTGTGAGGGCTTTCCTGAGTACTCCAAATCTTATGTTTTTCCATCCTCTTAACTCTTTTGGTATTTTTTTTCCTTTAACACCACCCCCCCCCTTACTTAATCATCTTCTATCTTCAATTTTTACTTACCTATTTCACGTGTGTATGTTTTTCTCCCCAAATAAGCTTTAAACTTATGGAGGTCTGAAATAGCTTTTGTGTCTTTGAAGTCTTCCATATTGCTATATGCAATCATGCAATAATGACATTAGTATTAGCTAACATTTATATAGCACTTTAACATTTTGCAAAGTGCTTTAGATATATCATGTCTTATGATCTTTACAATAATCCTGGGAGTAGATGCTATTATTATCTGTTTTACAGATTGGGAAATTGAGGCAAGTAGAAGTTAATAACTTGCCCAGAGTCCCATAGCCAGTAGATTTTCCTGCCTCTTAGTCCAGCACTCTTTCCACTCTGTCCCTGACTAGCCAATGAAGGTGCTTAATTGAAATGCCTATTTGCTTAATGAATGAATTATTTCTGGATACCAAATGTCCCTTTCTGAAGAATCTTTAAAAATTGTAGGCATCAAAGTCAGATATAACTGGTACCACTTAGGCAGTTAGGTGGCTCAGTAGATAGATCCCCAGGCTTGGAGTCAGGAAGAACTGAGTTCAAATCTGATCTCAGACACTCAGTAGCTGTGTGATCCTGGGCAAGTCACTTAACTTCTGTTTACCTTAAGGAAATAGCAAAGTACTCCAGTACCTTTGCAAAACCAAAACCCCATAAGGTGTCAAGAAGAATTGGATACAATTGAACAACAACAGCTTAGTGCATCTGTGACATTACTCCACCAGTGCATATCACCATTACCCTATGCCTTAATACATTATCTTCATGAGTTGCTTTAGCCAAAAATAATTATTCATCTGATAGTTAGTCTTTTGATGACGAGTCTCTCTGAGAATAACAAAATTGGTTTTCAGACAAAGCCCATGGTCCATCACTTGACTTGTACTTTGAGCCATTCCAAGTTGGAGGAGCTTATAATTGGTGGGCACAACCTTTGAGAGCCCAAGGATACGTCCATGCTGTGACAAGACATCAAAATTTTACTTTAGTGGACATTAAAAGTATTTATAAAATGTATTAAGTTAATGTAACACTTTTATTGAATTAAGAGAGTCTCATTCTCCTCCCAGCTATGTTTCTGACTTTCAGACTTTAACATTATGCCCCTGTGCAGACACCTTGACCACCACCCCATTTTCAGTTCCTTTTTTGTATGTATACAAAATACATTACTATGTAAGCATTATTATGTAATAACATTACATTAATATGTAAGCCCCTTGAGGGCAGGACCTGTCTTTCTTTTTTACTTATGTTTATATACCTAGAGTTTAGCATAGTGCCTGATATATAGTAAGCACTGAAAGGATTGTACCCTTGCCTTTAAAACCAATAAATCCAATAAAAAATAACTTGTGACTTTTAAACCTGAAGTATTAATTACCTTGTTTCCAAATTATTTTTTACTCTGTGTTTTTTAATGATTATAATCTTTTTAAAGCCTTTGAGTCAAAACTTTTGTGCATTTGGGCAGGTTTTTGTCATTTTGTAGATAGACCATTTTCTACAAATAAGGAGCTGAACATATAAGTAGCATGTCATGCACGAAATGATGGTGCCGATGAGGATGAAGATATTTTAAGTTTGTATTTACAATTTACTATCCACAGATGACTGATGAATATATCATCTCATTCAATCCTAATAACCCTAGAATCTCATCAAGCCCTTCTTGGTGTAAGAGAGCCTATTTTAGCTAACCATAGGAATCTAAGTTAGAACACTTCATTTTGAAAGAAAAAGGTTCTTTTTGAAATGAAAATCTTGACTTGCAGGTCTAAGCACCTTAAACATATAATGAGAGGGTTATGATGAATTGGCCATCTCTGAAGTCAAGGATGATAGACAAGGAGCCAGAGTTTAATGTTAGAGAGACTAATCTCTAAGCTTTCAAAGGGTAGGGGGCATATCTTATTAATCTTTGTCTCTCCCTAAGCACCTACCACTGTGCCTTCCACATTGTAAGTGCTCAATGATGATTTATTGTTGAATACTCCCTCCTCAGCCTTGCCCCAAAGTCAACATAGTCCAATCCAAGCATTTATTTGTTCTCAGTTCTTTCTTTTACCCACTAGTTCTAACCCCAATAGTCAAGGACCTGTCCTAATCTTGAAAATAATTGAAGCAATCAGCAGGATGAACTTGTGCCTGCTTTCAATGTGTCTTATCTATGCCTCTCCAGTAGAAGATAAGCTTTTTAAGCCAGAGACTATGAGGAGGGTGGAATTCTGTTTAGTAAATTTATTTCATTGCCCAGAGCCTGGTAATATATAATTTTGCCTTTTAACCTGAGATGTATATATAATTATCTACATGCAGTACATCTTTTTATTCTAGTTCACCAAAGCACAATTTTCTCTACCATTCTTTTCTTTTCTATTTCTTTAAAGAATACAATGAAAACAGTCAAAAGAAGAGGCAGCTAGATAGTGAAAAGAATAAAATACTGGGCCTGGAGTCAAGAAAACCTGAGTTCAAGTCAGACCTCAAATACTTGCTAGTTGTGTGAACCTGGGCAAGTCACTTAACCCTGTTTGTCTTAGTTTCCTCATCTATAAAATGAGCAAGAGAAGCAAATGGCAAAAAAAATCCAATATCTTTGCCAAGAAAACCCCAAATGCTGTCATGAAGAGTCTGATATGCCTGAAAGTGTTGGAACAACAACAACTTACTAGCTATATGACCTTGGGCAATTCACTTAACTTCTTTACCTTAGTTCCCTCATCTGTAGAATTGGAATAATAATAATGCCTACCTTCCTGAGTTGTTGTAAAGATCAAATAAGAGTAAAGTGCTCATCACAGTGCTTGGCACAATAGATGCTATATAAATGTTAACTATCATTAAGATTAACCAAAAAAAGAAAGCTCAGAGAACAGGTGATTGTCACATTAAGTTTTGATTCAATGAGTATAATCTTATTCCAATTCAATTCCACTTCTTAGATGTAAGAGACTATTCAAAACTACATTTTCTTTCATGTTTTAATAGATGTCCTTTATTTTTACATCATGTCCATTTCTGAATATATGTGAGTGAGCCTACCCTCATAATAAAACAAAAACAATTCAACAAAGCCAACTAACACAGCATTCATAATCTAAAAGTATATTTTAAATTCCATACCTGTAACCCCCACACACTTCTCCAATTAGTGGAGGAAGGTACATTTTTTTCATCTCTTCTGAAGCAGAGAATGGTCATTATAATTACCCAGCTTTCACTTTCATGTTATTGTTCTTTCCCTTTACATTGTTCAACTGGTCAGTGATTAGTTAAGTATTATGTTGTCTTGGTATACATTGTTTATCTTTTCTGCTTCCTTCACTCTAAATCAATTCATGTAAGTCTTCCCATGTTTATTTGAGTTTTTCATATTTAGCATTTTTTCACTGCTCAATAATCTTCTAACACATCCACATATCACAATTTGTTTAGCCTTTCCCCAATCAATGGGCATTCAAGATGCATTTTCAAGGATAATTGCCAATAATTTTGCCAGCTTCTTTCTAACTCTGTATTTAAATGTAAATGACATTGAGACAAAAGCAGAGAGCTATGATAATGGCTTTGTCAGAATTGTGAAAATTATCCTTATCATCAACACTACTCCATATTCCTAGATCATCTACTATGGGTAGGACACTGTGTTAGATTCTGGGGAGACAAAGAGGCTTAAAACAAGATCCCTTGTTCTTAAGGCATAGTCTAGTTGAGAAGTTCTATATTAAGAGGAGATTGATAATTGAAATATACTTTCATTCCCTTTCAAGATAACATCCAAAATCCTGGGCTGCGATGAATATGAGAGAGCTTTCTGTGGTATCCTTATAAAATCTATATGTTTTCCCCTCCAATTATTAACTTTTATTTGTCTTTTTTACCATAACAGAATCACTTCTCTAAATACCCCCCTCTAAATACAATCAATCCTCCTTTGGAACAAAACAAAATTTGAGGAAAATCAACAAGGCAATTGCATTTGAAAATAGGTACAAAATTCAACATTCGTAATCCCCAACCTCTCTCCAAGATTAGAGAAGTATGCTTTCTACTCTGTTCTCTGAGACCACAATTAATCACTGCAATTAATCTAATTCAGTAGAATTTTAGTGTAAAGAAAAGAAATTAAGGAGAATTTCTTTACTCAAGTAAGTCCAAAATTTAGAGATCTGTTGAACAGGATTAACTTTGGCTAGGATTAGGCAATAAAGAAGAAAAGGAATGTTTACTTTAAATTACTGACTTTCGAAACTTGTTTTGATGTTTATCCAAAACTAAAGTTTGTTCTTTAAATTATATTAACCCTAAATTGATGGAATTCTGTCTTTTCTGTAGGCATTTTGAACTCCTTTCCCTGACATCTTTAGGAGGCTCATTTATTTTTTTTTTTGGTATATGATATAAATTACAAAGAAATTATCTTTCAGACAATTTAATAGAAGCCAAAGGAATAAAGGATAAAATTGACTTTTTAACTGCTATTAAAACAGGCTAATTCTTATATCAAAGTGGAGATCACACTCAATTTCCTACTTAATATATCTTTATAAGAATGACTAATTGACTTTATTTTTCACATATTTATTTACTTTTTTTTAAAGTTAGGAAGATCAGAAAAGCAGAGGGCCCTTGGGACTTAAGTGAAGGGAACGCTATAAAGAAAAAGTGTAATTAAGATTTTTATTACACTAAATGAACCATAATTAGATTAAGAGACAAGGGATAGTCTTCAAACCCCCAACTTCCATTCTTGAATAATGAAAATATTATTAGCAAATGCTTCAACTCTGGTCTGTCTTGCTCCAGTCCAAGAATTTCATCTCTAGAGGAACAACACAAATGCCCTTGACCATCCCTTTTAATCATGGTCCCAAAATTCCAAAAGCCAGCAAAATAGCAATGGGGTCCTATTCCATGATTCCTAGCTGGGTTACCCAGGTAACTGGGGCTTTGAACATTTTTTTTTCAGAGTAAATGCTTTGGCCCCAGAGAATCAAGTAGGTGTCAAGATGCAGGGACTTGGACAGGCAGTGGATCTCTCCATGGTTTTCTACCAGCTCAATCCCATGATCCAACTATGAGCTTTTTAACTGAAATGACTTTAAAACATGATATTGGAGCTTGAATTACTGCAGCTGCTGGCACCAGACTTACCTTCAATGGATCCTCATTTAGGATTTAAAGTATCCTCATTCCAATTCCAGGATTTTGAAAAAGTCCTGTATGTACCGTTAATTTTTGTCAGTACCTCCTTTGGTTAGGAGTGGGCAATTTGCCCACCTACTGCCTTCTTTGGATGTGGTAGTTGTTTCTCAGGCTCTCTCTCCAGGTGGAACCCTGATTCCCCAGGACCCATGCTTATCCTGGTAGACAAGGTAGACAAGTACCATCAAAAGTTGATAAGGTAGGTGTTGTCCTTGGATGCCACCTCAGGAAAGATAAACAAGGAGGTGGGGCAATGACTGAAGCAGAAAGAAAAGTGGTGAAATAGTGAAGTCTTAGAGGCAAGAAGCCAGGTTTAAGTTAAATGGGGTTCATGATGTGTGATGGCCAAGCCAGTCCTGCTGAAGAGATCGCCAAGCTCAAGTATCTGTCCCTGGTGTCCAAAATGTGCACTGGAACACTGGACAACTATCTGGGGATCAGCAATAAGAATTTGACTGAATTTGTGACCAATCTTGCTGAGAAAAATACAAACTTTGACACTTTTAAAGCTTCCCTCTCCAAAAATGGTGCTGAATTTACAGACTATCTTATAAGCAACTTGTTATGTCTCATACAAACCATGCGATCACCATCAAAGCCTTCTACTATCAAAGATCTAGTTGCTAAACCAAAGAGTGGAAAGCAAAAGTCAAGAACCTGTCACCAGTTCTTCGCTAACCAGACAGTCCTACAGTATGGACCATGCTTGATAAAGATAATGTGAGAGCCCTCAAAGATGTGGATGTCCTTAAAGAGTTTGACTTGCTAATGCCTAGTACTGCAACCCATGAGAAGCAGAGATTCTTTGAACACTATGACAGAGCAAAAAAGAAGAAACAGATTCACAGTCTAAACCAAGACAGAAACCACAAAGGGAGACCCTGGTCCAATGGAGGTCACATTTTAGGACTCCAGATAGGAATAAAAGGAAATCTAGATACCGATGTAAGTGCAGAAGTCAAAGTCCTATCAAAGACTGTAATAAGTATGGAGAAAAGAATTATGACAGATGGTGAGACAAGCATGTGAATCAGCCTCCAACTACAGAGCCTTCTATTGGGGAAATTTACAATGGCAAAGTTAACAGTATCGTGCCATTTGGGTATGGAAGGACTAAGAAAAATGGTGAGAAGGCTTATTTCACATTTCTAGCTTCCCTGGGAAGGCTGAGTGGCCAGTTTTGCTGGTGTGATTAACAAAGGCCAGAGGATTAAGGTGAAAGTCCTGTCTTTCACTAGGACCAAAACCAGTCTGAGCATGAAGGATGTGGATCAGGATACTGGAGAAGAGCTGAACCCAAACCACTAGAGGAACCTTGTTAGCAAGATCAGTGAGGAAGTGGAAGATGACAGGCTCCAATTGAAATACCTCATCCAGATCTTGAGAAATGGGAGATCAAATAATTTATTTCAGTCAATGTTCTTTCCAAAGAAGAGTTTCCAGACTTTGATGAAGAGACAGGAATCCTTCCTAAAATGGATCATTAAGAAGATGAAGACCTGGAGATTGAACTGATTGAGAAAGAGCCTTCATACCTGAGAGGACATAGCAAACAAAGCATGGACATAAGCCCCATTAAAATTGTTAAGAATCCTGATGGCTCCATGTCCAAAGCAGCAATGGTGCAGAGTGCTTTGGCTAAAGAAAGAAAAGAACTCAAACAGAACCAGCATGAAGCAGAGATGGACTCCATCACAATGGGACTCAACAAACACTGCCTAATGTGGATGGGAGGCAGATTGCTGCCAGCATGTGGGACATTAGAAGGATGCCTGATGACATAGTGGAATGGAAGAACCATGCTTTGGGGGGCAGCAAATAATCTTATGATAAAAAAAAAGACCTAACTGTCAATCATTGAGCAGACAGAAAGTTTCCCTATCTTCAAATTTAAGGAGTAGCTTATTCAGGCTGTTCATGACAATCAGATCCTGATTGTTATTGGAGAAATCTAGGAAGATAACATAGATCACTCACTGTCTTGCTGAGGCAGGTTACACCTCCGGGGGGAAATTGGATATACACAACCTTGAAGGGTGGCAGCAATGCAAATGGCCAAAAGAGTGTCTGAGGAGTTTGGTTGTTGCTTGGGACAAAAGATGGATTACACTACTCAATTTGAAGACTGCCCCAGTCCAGAAACAGTCATCAAGTACATGACAGAAGAGATATTGCTTAAGGAGTGTTTGATTGATCCCAACCTTACTCAATATGCAATCATCATGGTGGACTTAGTTCATGAGAAAACAATTCACACAGATGTGCTCTTTGGATTGTTGAAAAAAACAGTGCAGAAATCAGTGAAGCTGATTGTTACCTTGGCCATATTAGATGCTGTGAAATGTTCCCAGCATTTCTATGAAGGTTCCATTTTCGCCATTCCAGGCTAACATATCCAGCAGAAATTTTCAACACCAAAGAACCCAAGACAGGTTACTTAGATTCCAGTTTTATCACGGTCATGCAGATCCATTTAACTGAACCACCAGGACGTATCCTGGTGCTTCTGACTAGTCAGGAAGAGATCAATACTGCCTGTGATATCCTATATGAATGCATAAAGTCTCTGGGTCCTGATGTACCTAAATTAATCATCCTCCCTGTGTATTATACTCTACTGAGTGAGATGCAAACCCAGATTTTTGACTTGGCTCCTCCTGGTAGCAGAAAAGCTGTAATGTTACCAACACTGCTGAGAAATCTCTGACCAGTGAAGGGATCTACTACATGGTGGACTGTAAGTTTGTGAAGCAGAAAGTATACAACTCCAAGACTGGGATCAACCAGCTGGTGGTGACTCCCATCTCAGGCTCAGGCAAAGCAGAGAGCAATAGAGCTGGGAGAACAGAGCCTGGAAAGTGTTACAGGCTCAACACAAAGTGTGATACCAAGATGTCATGTGAACTATCAAAGTGCCTGAAATCCAGAGAACTAATTTAGCCATCATGGTGCTCTCTCTCAAGACCATGGGCATTCATGACCTACTTTCCTTTGACTTCCTGGAAGCCCCATTTGCCCCTTGGAAACTCTGATCACAACCATAGAGCAACTGTACACATTAGCAGCCCAGGATGATGAAGGCCTGCTCACCCATCTGGGCCACAGAATGGTGGAGTTTCCCCCTGGAACCAATGTTGTAGAAAATGCTGATCATGTCCATGCATCTGGCCTGCAATGAGATGTTTACCATTATGTCCATGCTGTAGATCAAAAGAAAGCCAGATTCCAGCAGACCAAAGATCATTCTCTTGGCTGTGTACAATTCTTGGAAGAATAGCAGATTCTCCAACCTCTAATGATATGAGAAATTCATATAGTCTCACTCCTTATGCCAAACCCAGGACATCTGTAATCAGATGTTGAGCATCATGGATAGACTTAAGTTGGATGTGGTGTCCTGTGACAAGGCTACAACCCACGTATAGAAAGTCATCTGCAGTGGTTTCTTCTAAAATGCCACCAAGAAGGACCCACAGTATCAGAGAATTGGAAATTGAGGGGATGCCTATCAATTGGGGAATAGCTGAACAAGTTGCGGTATATGAATGTAATGGAATATTATTGTGCTATAAGAAATGGTGAGCAAGCAGACTTTAGAAAAACCTGGAAAGACTTGTATGGTCTGATGCTGAGTGAAGTGAGTAGAACCAGGAGAAAGCTTTACATAGTAACAGTCACATTGTGCGATGACTAACTTTGATAGACTTAGCTCTTCTCAGCAATACAAGGATCTAAGACATCTCTAAGTCTCATGATGAAAAATGCTATCCACATCCAAAGAAACAACTATGGAGTTTGAATGCAGATCGAGGCATACTATTTGCTTTTTTTTTCTTCTGTTTTGTTTTGTTTCCTCTTTCTTGTGGTTCTTGTGGTTCTAATTTTGCCTTACAACATGACTAATGTGCAAATATGTTTAATAAGAATGTATATGTAGAGCCTATATCAGATTGCACACCCATCTTGGGGAGGGAACTAAGGAGGGAGGGGGAGAAAAAATTTAAAACTCAAAAGCTTATGGAAGTGATTGTTGATAAATCAAAATAAATAAAAACAATTAAAAAATAAAAACAAGTGAGCATAAATACAAAAAAAAAGAAGGGCCCACAAGATGGCTACTGAATTTTGATTGACCAGCAGGTGGTTTACATCCATCCTTCTAGTGCTCTCTTCAAAAGAGAGTCAGAACAGGTGGTATAGCATGAGTTGGTGCTAATTACCAAGGAGTACATGTGGGAGGTCACCACATTGACCCCTGGTGGCTGGTGGAGTTTGCCCCAGGCTTCTTCAAGGTGCTGGACCTCACAAAGCTCAGCAAGCAAAAGAAACAACAGTAGCTAGAACCCCTGGACAAATGCTGTGAGAAGCCAAATGCTTGGAGGACCTCCTGGGCTTTTTGGTGGCAGGCACAAAGAAGTCACAGGCTTTGGCACAAAGTACTCAGTGTTGGTTTCCTCCCCCCCCACACACACACACACACAGAGGACCAAGGCCCAGGACTCTAGCGATTCTTGTCTAAAACACCACTGGAAGCACAGCTGTCCTTGGGCTAAGAGGCCCCAAAGCCAAAGCTGGACATCCTGAACTTAACTCTCATTTCCTTCCTTGTGGTTAAATATTCAAAAGGCAGGAGCTCACCTTGGCTTTAAGATACATGCCAATTAGGGCCAGCCTAGGTCTTGTGAATGACAGGTATGTAGCACCTTTTTTAGGCAAAGCTGGAGTAAGAGGAATTGTTACATTTCTGAATAGTTCATACACAAGATCCTCAGACCAGAGGGCCCTGATGTGCTAAGCACTGAGGTGCTCATCCATCAGCCTAGTGTTTTTTGAGGACTTAGTAGCGGAGCCCACTGGCTCTACCTACCCTTCTACCCACTCTCCAAGCTGCTTCTTCAGGCTTAACTCTTTGAAAATATGGATTTGTTTATTTTTAAATACATATGCATACATATATATGAACACATATATACATATTATATATATACATAGTTCTTTTTTTTTTTGAAGAGACAAGGGATAATGTTTGTGCGGCAATTCATAGGAAATCAAACTTGTGGAATTTAAAGATAATTCAAACTTGCTTGTAGATCTTGTGAAATTAAGCCATAAGAAAAAATTTCAGAACCTGGATCTTCTTTTTACCAGAGGCAAATTAATTCAATGTCATCTATAGGTCTAGAAATAACATTTGGAGATAAAAGTGAATTATGATCTTAAGGCTTTGATCTACCCTAGACTTCATTAAGAATTATGCTAAGAGTTATTAATAAAATCAATAAAAAGGACTATGTACCATGTTATAAATGTAATTACAATATACATACTAATAGCTAAGATCCTTCCAACTATGGCATCTTTTTTTTGTTGTTTTTATTTTTAGTTTTCAACATTCACTTCCACAAGATTTTAAGTTACAAATTTTTCCCCATCTCATCCCTCCTCCCCACCCCAAGATGGCATGCATTTTGAATACCCCTTCTCCTAATCTGCCCTCCCTTCTATCTCTACCCCATTCTCTTATCCCCTTCCCCTTCAATTTTTCTGTAGGGCAGGATAGATTTCTATACCCCATTTCCTGTATATCTTATTTCCCAGTTGCATGTGAAAACATTTTTTTAACTTTTGTTTTTAAAACTTTGGGTTCCAAATTTTCTCCCTTTCTCCCTCCCCACCCACCCTCATTGAGAAGGCAAGCAATTTGATCCAGGTTTATGGCACCTTCTAATAGAAAAATGTGCTCAGACTGGTACATGGAAAAGGTAGAATACTAACACACTCATTCCATTTTTTGTGTGTCACCCTGGATTGTGAATTTCAGGATGTCTACCTAGAAAGAAATAATATTGCTATTGGTCCACATGACTTCAAAATGAATATATTTAACCAAAGGAAATGTAGAGGAATGAGTTATTTAATAACAGCAAAAAAAGGACTGTGGACTGAGAAGAAAGAGATCTTGGGTTGGATCCGAGCTCTGCAGCTGAAATCACAAGTCATGAAAATAACTTATGCCCTGTGTCTCCTTTACCACCATCTGTAAAATATTCTTTCTTTTAGATCACTAGGAAGTTTAAACAGTAAAAGTAAATAATAGAAGTTCAGGCAGTAGTTCCTAACATGTGAGAGGAGGTGGGGAGGTGAGGAGGTAAGGAAGTTGGATGTTAGCTTCTAATGGCTGGGCGGGGAGGACAGTGGGAGGAGGGGAGAGAGACAGTTTACATAGGATGGGAAAAGACAGGCCAGGATGGGAGCTATTGGAAGAAGTCTATGAATGAAAATGCAGCACACCAAGAATTGGCATTAAATATATCTCACACATAGACTGCCATTTTTTAAATATATATATGAGCAGTAGCAATTAAGTATACACAAATTCATTTGAAAATGTTTTCATTTTCATTGCTTTTTGTCATGTATTTTCTCAATCAGTGGATCCTAACAATGTAACTACTATCAGGTGTGTTCCAAAAATTTCAGAGATCTTAAGTCCTTCCAAAAAAGCCAACAGCTGTGTGTGAGGGCATTATTATATTAACCTATCATATTTATTAATTGAGAATAAACTGCTATGTTGATGCTTCTCCCTTTCAAATATCCTAGGTTAATTCAATTCAACAAGCATTTGTTAAATGCCTATTATGT
Source organism: Vombatus ursinus (assembly GCF_900497805.2). NCBI lineage: Eukaryota > Metazoa > Chordata > Mammalia > Diprotodontia > Vombatidae > Vombatus > Vombatus ursinus. Next base: position 16,067,259 of record NW_020948910.1, on the reverse strand, counting down.
GTCAGGCACCATGCTAAGTTCTGGTGATACAACAGGAAAAAAATCCCTGCCTATCATGAGAGACCTTACATTCTATTGACTAGTTCTATAATGTCTATTCATTTCATAATGTCTAACTATATAGATTAGTTTTATAAAGTTAATTTCCTGAGTCAAGACATAGAGGTACCTCTTCTAGAGATCTTTTCCTTATTTGATGAGATTTCGTTAGGTCATACAGAGTATAGAGCACTGAACCTCAAATTGAGAACACCTAAATTCACATTCTGTCTCAGATACTTACTGGCTGACTTACTGTAAGACCTGGGCAAGTCACTTAACTTCTGCCTACTTCAGTTTTCTCATCTGTAAAATGGAACCAGTAATAATATGTACCTCCCAGAATTATTCTGAGGATAAAATGAGATAATATTTGCAAAGGTCTTTGCAACCCCTAAAGCAGTATTTAAATGCTAGCTGTTGTTGTTGCTGTTGTTGTTGTTTTAAATCCGTTATTATCAGAGGTACCTAATTCCATACTTCTTCCTTTGCATGTATGAACCTTTGTCAAAGCCATCCTTTCTTTCTGCACAGCATTATACCAAACAAATCTGTCTATTCCTCAAATATTCTAGAAAAGTCATTTCCCCTTAATTAATTATCTTTCTTTTGATTCATTTCAATTTCTTTTCATTGTGTTCTTGACTATAATCTCTTTCTCTGCTTAAAATCCCTCATGTCTACAATAGGTAGAATAATTCATTATATCACATCATCACCTTCATCTGATCCCTTCTCTGTGTTCTCATTGCTTCTTCATCACAATCACATTCATCTTCAAACTTCTATATCCTCTCACTTCCTAATCTCTCCTTCTTTGCTCATCAGAAACTCTGTTGGTCTGTGTGTCTTCTATGTTCATTCATTCACTCATTCATTCATTTAGTAATGACCATTTATTATCTGCAAAATACTGTGGTAGGTGCTGGGGGAGATACCAATATAAGTATGATACAATCCTTTCCCTAATGAAGCTTATGGTCAGGGGGGAGATGAATGACACAAAACATGCATATTCATAATTGCAATGACTATATTATCATGTAGTACATTATATGACATAATAGGAGTTTGAGAAAGGTGCAAAGGATCACATAATGTCTGAGAAGGAAAATTACATTTCTGTCCAGGAGCAAGCAAGCCTTCCAATTTCATTAGATCTGAAAAGATAAGCAGTGTCAACAGAACAGGATGGGAGACATTTCAAGCCCAGGCATAAACAAAGGCACCCAGACAAGGATACAAATCATTCTCTACCATCCTACATTTGGACAGAAGTTTTGTTTCATTTTATTAATTTGTGGTCACCAATCAAAAACATTTCAAGTGCCTACTATGTGCCACTGTTGAAGAGCAGGCCTGACTCAAGCCAAACTGGATATTCAGATTTGGAATTGAAGACACTTGAAGACTATATAACAGTTGGCAAAATTAGGTCTAGGACTTCTTGCCAAGATGGACTCTTGAACAGTAGGCTGCCAAGTTCACCCCATCCTTACTCCAGCAAAACACTAAAATTTGTATCAAAGCAAATAGCAATCAAGAAATATAATGAGAAACTACTAATAGTGGCTTCTACCACCACAAAATAGTACAAAAAGCCAGCCAAATACCTGAAGGCAACAGAAAGGAAGTGGGAAGAAGTGGGGCAGAGCACCAGCACAACCAGAGACACAAGTTTAGCCTGTAGGGCTTTAAGTCTGGAGGCAAAAAGAATGGTGAGCTTCCTCCCCACCTCCCCAAAAAAGCCCTAGTGTGGGAATTTGAAAGCCTCAGGGCACCAAACATCAAAGTGCATGATTCTGCAGTGCTCAGACAAAGGCAGCCCAGGGCAAGGATCCCAGAAGTCCATGATACTCTTGGTTTGAGATACCAGAGAGGACACTAAACATCCACTTTCTGGACCTCGGATACCTAGGGGAGAAAATCCTTTGGAAGTAAAAGTCAACTCAGAAATCCAGGGATACAGAGCAAGACTAAGCAAGTCTCACCATCACACCCAAAAGTGCAACAGGAGATGGATCCTGACCCTGGTATAATGCCCTATGTCAGAAACCAAAACTAGACAGATAAAAAAGACACCAACCAGTATAAAAATATAATTGTAAATCTAACTCAACAGCAATAACAGACTCAAAAGAAGGGGAAAAGGGATTTTCAACATTAATACTTAGAATAAATGAAGCAGGATGTTGTTGGGTTTTTTTTTTTATTTAAATGAAAGCCCTTGAGGAAATAATTGGAAAGACAATGAATAAGTAGCTCAGAAGAAAAACTGGTAAACCTTACCCCCAGAAATAGTCTCCCTGCAAAGTAGAATAGAACAAACAAATCAATGCTCCCACAAGATGGCAAGAAGTATTGAAATAGAACTAAAAGACTGAAGAAAATAGAAGAAAATGTAAGGTATTTGATATTTAAAACAACTGATGTGGAAATAGATCACAGAAAGGTAAAACCATGTTAAAATTAAAAAGCTTGCACAACACATTTAAAAAATATGTAAATGAAAACTTCCCAGGTCTGGTCCCAGAACCAGAGGGCAAAGAGAAGATATAATGAATTCTCCAAACAATTCCTGAAGGGAACTGCAAAAGGAAAAGTCTCAGAAAAGTCATAACCAAAACACAGAGCTCTCATATCAAAGAAAAATATATTTAACTACCCCAAAAGGAAGAGTTTAAGTATGAAGGAACTACAATCGGATCACACAAGACTAGGCAGCTTCTATTAAAAATGAGAAGAGATCCTGAAATATGATATAAACTCTAAAAGACCAAAGTGATAAACTTGCAACCAAAGTAACTTACTCTTCTGAGTATAACCCTAGAAGGAAAAAATTGGACCTTTAATCAAACCCAGGACTTTCAACCATTCCTGGTGAAAAGATTAGAGCTGAGAAAGAACTTTGAAATACAAGCACAAAAATCAAGAGAAATCCAGAAACATAAATTTACTTGAGAAATTAGGAATCATATGATGTAGTACTAATATTCTAATATAGAGAGAAGAAAATTCACACTAAAGAAAATGGAAAATGATAAATAATGGAGGGGCTGTCAAAAAACAAGTATTTTAATGGAGTATTGGTAGAGCTATGAATTGGTATAGCCATTCTGGGAAACAATTTGCAATTATGCCTCCCCAAAACTACTAAACAGTGAATATCATTTGGCTTAGCAATACTATTACTAGGATTATACCCCAAAGAGATCAAAGAGGAAAATGAAATACAAAATCCCCTATTTCATATTCAAAGCCCTTCACAACCTGCCCTCTTCCTATCTTTCCAGTCTTCTCAAACATTATCCCCAACTCCCAGTGCCTTCCTTGCTGTTCCTTGCACAAGACACACCATCTCCTCTCCAGCCTCTGGACATTTGCAATGTCTGTTTCCCACACCTGGAATACTCTCCCTCCTCATCTCTGTCTTGTGTCTTCTATCAAGTCCCAGCTAAAATCCTATCTTCTATGAGAAACCTTTCTTGATCTCCAATGTATTCTGTATATATTTTCTTGGGGCAACTAGGTGGGCAGTGGGTGGAGTGCTAGGCTTAGAGTCAGGAAAACATCTTTCTGAGTCCAAGTCTGGCCTTAGATGCTTAATATCTGTGTGACCCTAGGCAAGTGATTTAAACCCATTTGCCTCAGTTTCCTCCTCTGTAAAAATGAGCTGGAAAAGGAAATAGCAAACCACTCCAGTATCTCTGCCAAGAAAACCCCAAATGGGGCTGCCAAGAGTTGATTGAACTGAACTGAACACAACTGAAAAAAATGACTGAAAAAATATTTTTCATTTGTACATTGCTGTTTCTATATTGTCTCCCCACTAGACTGTGAACTCCTTGAGAGCTGGGACTATCTTTTGCTTTTCTCCATATCCCCAGGGCTTAGTACTGGAATGGGAAGGCAACAGTAAAGAGAGGAGGTGACCAAATATAAATAGATAGATAGATAGATAGACAGACAGACTAACCAAAATGAATACATAAAATTTAATTCAAAAACTCTTCAACCAAGAAAAAAATTTTTTAATTAAGAAGTTCAAAAATAGTGTTTTGGTTGAAAAATGTCTAAGCTTCTTTAAAATTCTAAATCATATGATCTTAAAAGTATATATATACATACATACATATACATATATACATATATATGTACATATATAATCTGCATGTGATAGAGTAGAAAACAAAGTGGAACAAGCAACTTTTTTGTTTGTTGTTTTGTTTTTTTTTTATTTTGGAGGCAATGGGGGTTAAGTGACTTGGCCAGGGTCACACAACTAGCTAGTAAGTGTCTGAGGCCAGATTTGAATTCAGGTCTTCCTGAGTCCAGGGCCGGTTCTCTATCCACTGTGTCACCTAGCTGCCCCCTGGAACAAGCAATTTTGGTGCCTAGGGAAAAACAGAACAAATTACATCTACAAATCAACTTTTTAAGGCAAATTCTCTTGGGGAGGCGGAGACCTTGAGTAACAGAGGCTGGAAGAGGTAGACAAAAGGAAACTGGGAGGCCACTATGGGAAGGCTTACACAGCAGAGAAGTACAGAGTTAGGTCAGACCAAGGAGGAAATCTGCTGGGCAGTGGGGCCATGTCGGGGTATGAAAAGAAGAGAAAGCATACAATTTGTTAGCTTGATATTTGAACTAATTATTCCTGCTAAGTAGGTGAGAAGGTCGATTTTTTCTACATGAAAGGATATCAATATCCTCTAAATTTTGATACCCTGGCACGAGACTCTGGCTGCCTCTACAATAGCAATGGCTCTGAATCAAAAGAATCCTACACATGAAATCAACAGACATTCAAGTATTGGCTCCCACACTTACTAGGCGATTATGAACAAGTCACCTGGCAACTCTATAGCTTAATTTCCTCATCTCTTATAAAATGAAGGTAAGAAAAATTGTGTTGCCTACCTCAAAAGCTTATTGTAAATGAAAATCGTGCTGAGCTTCACTTTCTTCTTTCTGTAAAATGGGAGAATAATAATAAAACCTGGCATGCCTATTGCACAAGGTTGTTGTGAAGATAAAATAAGATGATGTGGTTAGTTTGTAGACTGAAAAGTGCTTTGCACGTGTAAGAGTTAAGGCTGAAAGGGGGATCTAGGAGGCTATCTGTTGCAATCCCCTCATTGCACAGATTAGGAAACTGAGACCTCAAGAATTTTGGTGATTTGCCCAAGGTTACATAGGGAAAAGATGGCAGAGCTAGGATTTGAACCTAGCTCCCCTGCCTCCAAATCCAGTGTTCTTCCCACTGTACGCCATAAGTTGTTATGGTTTGGATATAAGAAAACATTGGGAGCAAAGATAGCTAATCAAATATGTTGTGGCTCTTTTAACAATTACATCTGGTCTTCTGAATAACTGATTTGATAACAATAAGGTTGGTTCAATGACTATGTATTAGTATGACTCCTATATTTCATTTTATATTTAGTAAATCACTAGTGTTTTGTTTGTATTCAATAATTTTATTTTTTATTGTTTTGGTTTGGCTTTTCCCAAAGGAGGAAGTGTTTGACTATGTGATTTCATCAGTATGGGGAACTCCTACTAAGTAAACTCCCTGTATCAACCCACACCAGCAACTGTTCTGCAATTGAGAGTCTTAGAGTTGTGTGGGACCCTGAGAAGTGACTTATCAAGGATTATACTGCCAGTAGGTGTTAGAGATTGGACTTGGATCCAAGTATCCTTAATTCAGAGTTTTGTTCTCTCTTTCTAATGTCCATTCTTTCTCTCTCATTAAATTCTATCACCTTAATAGCACAAATAGTTACTAGATTAAATCCACATCACACAAATCTTTTCTTAGAAGAGGAAGCATTCCTGAAATGTTACTTTTCACTTTAATCCAAAACCACTTTATTCTTACTTTAAATACAGTATAAATAGATAAATTGCTCTATCCTGTGGGCTTATTTTCTTTCTTGGGTGGAAAATTCTAATGCCTTCATTTGTAACTAATTTCATCACTTATAAAACAGAAAAGAAAAAGAAGCATTCTTTACCTTGAAAAATAATTTGGAATGCATTCATCTGTATGTAATGTACATTTCCCATGTTTTTTCAGTTAATTTCCATTATGCTGGAAAAATCAACCTTAAATGTCCTTTTCAAAAGTACTATTTCAGACAGTCATTTATCAGGTGTATATTGTGTGACTGGGTGGTGTTTAGAGATTCCATTTGCTGTACGTTATCTGTGATCCTTACACTCAGCCTTCATTTGTCAGGGATTTAGATCTCAGCTGTGTTTAGTTTTGGGGGCTTGAGAACAAGTCGACCCATAGACAGACACCTAATCATATAATTTGTGCAGTGCAAAAGGTTTGACTGCCCTCTATCAACCTCTATGTAGACAGTTCCTTTGAATGTAGTAATGGATGACAATATTGAAAGCATAAATCTCGGCAAACTTCAAGGTTTCCAGCAAAACATGATTCTTTAACTTTAGGCTTATAGATGTTTGGCACAATGTCAGAAGCTTTTGGAGTATTCATTTATCCACTACTAGCCAAAAATAACCACAGTCTCAATGTGTCTGTTGATTTGTTTTGAAATCTTCTCAAAACTGTAAAGCTAGAGACCAGAAATTTAGAAACGAGTCCCATGAAATAGGGAAAAATCTCTTCTTAATATTTCAGAATAGGAGACCATACAGCAAGCCTATGTCCCTGGGAGGGCACATTTTCCCAAAACATATAGTCAATGAACTATATAACATAACAAATAGCAGAATGTATACACTCAAGCAAGATGACCAGAAGAGAGTAGAAGGTTAAATCACATCACCTACCAAATTTCACTGCACCTAACATTTAAGGCTTGGTTGCTTTAATTAAATGCTACAATAACTCAATAATTCATTATCTCATAGATGACTTTATTAATAATAAAGTAAAATTCATTACATAAAAACATTAAATACTTTATTTCTTTATATATAACACTTCAAAAGTGGTCCTACTGATAACTAAATAGCATTTTATAACTTACTATTTTAACTCCCAATGTTAAGTACTGTGTTGCCTCCATTTTGAAACCAATATTTTTGAAAAAATAACTTTCATTTCTAAAGAATATACAATGAGCAATAATTACCACAGGCAGTATGATATAGTACAGTGGTCTCCAAAATGGGGTGCTTTGGTTTAGACAATATATTTGGTGAGGGTGGAAGGATGTTAGCACTGCCATTTCTATTTTTTGTTTTAAAAAAGTAACTAAGCTTTGATAATGCTTAAAATATATATTGACATTGGGATCCCTACTCAGTCTGTTTATCAGATGGTTACAAATAACACATAGCATACAAGGAAGATAGGCGATTCCATATTTAAGAGGAATTGAAAATAGAGCCCTCATTCATTCATTTATTTTCAATATATTGTGGCATATTACTGTTTACATGTGCCTGGTTAATTGGATTTATAGATTATATGATCTAGTTTTAAGTAAGTATAAGGATAGGGATTAGATCTATGATTTCATTGGTTTAGGGAACTTAACTTGGCACTTTTTCTGCCGTTTTAGTCTTAAAGAGCTACCTACAGCTAGGAGCAGCTAGGTGGTACAGTAGATAGAGTGCCAAGCATGGAGTCAGGGAGATCTGAGTTCAAATCTGACCTCAGATACTTACTACTTGTGTGACCATGGTCAAGTCACTTAACCTCAGTTTCCCATCTGTAAAATGGGAATAATAATAGCACCTACCTCCCAGGGTTGTTGTGAGGATAAAATGAGATAATAGTTGTGAAGCACTTAGCATGCCTGTCAAGTAGTAAGTGCCATATAAATGTTGTTGTTATTGAGTAGGTTCAGTCATGTACAACTTTTCATGATCCCAGTTTTGGGTTTTCTTAGCAAAGATACTGAAGTAGTTTGCCATTTCCTTCTCCAGCTCATTTTATAGATGAGAAAACTGAGGTAAACAGGGTTAAGTGACTTGCCCAGGGTCACACAGCTGGTAAGTGTCTAAAGCCAAATTTGAACTCCTAAAAATCAGTCTTCCTGATTCCAAGATCAGTGCTCCAAGACCTAGCTGCCCCATATACATGTTAGCTGTTCTTATTACTCTGAGGGAGGAAGTGATTGTGCCAGAGTCATATATGTGCCAGAGGCGTGAACCCAGGTCTGGCTCCAACATCAGCTCTTCATCCACGACATCGTGCTTATTTGATGTCAGCAAAAACGGACAAGTGGTTTTAAAAGATTTCTATCAAGAAACTTCAGATTGAAGAGAACACTAGCAATAAAGCCAGTGTAAGAAAGTGGCAAAGCTGATTCTTCTACTCTGAGTAAGAGCTCTTTCTCACCTATATTATGAAGCAAAAACAATGACAATCTGATCAATTGACAAGAAATTAGCCCAAAATTTCAAAATTATCAAGAAGATTATTTTAAGATTTAGTGTATATCCACTATTTTCAACAATGAACCTCGTGGGGCAGCTAGGTGGCGCAGTGGATGGAGCTCCAGTTTGAAGTCAGGAGGACCTGAGTTCAAATGCGATCTCAGATGCTTGATACTTACTAGCTGTGTGACCCTGGGCAAGTCACTTAACCCCAACTGCCTCACCAAAAAGCAAAAAAAAAAAAAAAAAAAAAAAAAAGAACCTCACCTAGGTATACTATTTCTTAAAACATTGACTAACGATAGTATGAATCCATCACAATTAGCAAGCAAGACACTTAAAAACCAAGATTTTGTTACCAAGAATAATGTAAGTGTATCATCTATAAAACGTTTCTTATCTGAACAATGTAAGTGTATCATCTATAAAATGTTTCTTATCTGAACATTTTAAGAACTTGGAAAAGGAATGTTCTAACTTGTATAAAAATCTTTCAAGCAAAGTTTCAGATGATGTTTTGGATCCATTTCTTGTGTATAAAAATACCAGACCTCTGATTAGTTTGCAAGCACAACTAATTGTAATCACGGAAGATGGAAATTTAATAGCCAAATTTCAACAAAAAAATCTTTCATATGGAAGATGGGATTTAAAGTGAGCATCTTAATTCATCAAGTATGGTCACTTCTTCCATTTGGATCCACATTTCTTTCTGATTTATCTTTTTGAACTTTGACAGCCATATGTAGTATAAATGAATGTACAGTATAAAAACAAACAGAATTTAGAATCAGTGGTGGTGGGTCCACCATATCTAACACCTGTAGTAGATCATTTTTAACAATTCTTCCTTTTTATGATAAAACTATTTTCAGTAATAATCATGAAATGCAATAAATAATATTGTCCAAAAAAAGAAATTCAGACAGTAATTTTTTTCTTTTTATTAAATTTGTATATATAAGCATGTCAGTAAACACATATTAATTAGTTTAATTAATTAAAGTAAATATTACAGTATAAAAAGGAAAAAGGTAATGGATTAATATTGTTAATTATATTAACATATTTTTGAGGAAAAAAGAAAAAAACTTACATTTACATATTGTGTCACAGTAATGAATAATAACACTACAGTTTCTGTTTTCAAGCCTTAACTTCTGGAAATTTGTCAGTCTTCGCCAAATTCAAATTTTGTATATTCATGTTTAACAAACAGTATAGCCAGATTTATCTCATTTATGTTTGAACAAAAAGCAATCTTGGTAAATAAAACAGTAATATGCAAATAGGAAAAGTATTAAACATAAGGATAAAATTTGGAAGAGGTTCATAGGAATATCATTTCATAAGTGATTTTAATAAACCTGAAAAGTCTTCAAAAGGCATAGTTGAGGCAACTACTAAATCATCATACTGATGTAACATTTTATTTTCCTGATTCCTTCTTTAGTTTTAAAAGGAATTAGGAATTTAAAAAGAATAAATTTCAATTTTTAGCATCATGTATTAGCTACATTTTACAGTTGTCAAATATATTACAAGTTGCATTTTACATTGTTTCACTATTTTATATTTTAAACACAAATAAAAACTCCAAATATTTACATAGAATGACAGAAATGAAATAACTCAAATTCTGTTTCTTCATTTTTATAAGTGCTGTGCTATGAATTTTTATTTCACATCTACTGTTGGAATGCTGGAATATGTTGTACCAAAGGTGTTGGAGACAAGAATTTTACTTAAAGTGAGCTCAAATAATTCTGAACCATTAAGTATTTACCCTCAAAATGAACACATGTAGCTGAGTCTGCCAGCATCAAGGGCCGGCTGTGGTAATATAGGCTGCAGTAACTTGACAATTGTTTAGAACTTAAAACAACAAAAGACATTTTAGGGGGAGGAATGTTTTGTCACTTGTAATCTTCAGAATTGCCAGTGAATGGTGATAACATAAAGCAGTCCAGTTCTTATTCAGTTTCATTATTGTTTTAAAATTCTCTAAAAGTATTTCACCTCTTTATTGCCTGCACCCATGGCAGACCACTTCCACCACCTAGGCCTTAGTCTGCCAGAACTTAGAACCATATATTCAAATTGTTGTTTCACAAAATCTTAAACCTAGATTAAAAAAATAATAATAAAGTGTTTTCAGTCATATCATTCATCTCCTGGATCTGTTTCTGACCATAGATTTTGTTACCATGTCTCAGCTTCCTTCAAACCCCTGAAGTTCCCATAGCTACTATGTCCTTCTTGCCCTGCAATATTCTCCACCCCTTCAGACCCCTTCTCCAATTGGTGAGTTCTTCTCAGAACCTCCATGTTGAGGATGGGCCCAAGCCAGCCAGCCTTAATTCCTCTTCTGATTCTGCTTCTGATTTTCTAAACTTTGCCACTATGCCTCTGCATGGTACCTTCCCCCCCTCCCCATCCCTAGCCCCCAGACTTTCCATTTCTATTGTCTTCCCCATTAAGACATAAAGCCCCATTGAGAGCAGGGACTGCTTTCTCTGTCTTATATTTGTATACCCAGCACTGAGCACAAGGCCTGGCACTTATTATATGTTTAATAAATGTCTGTTGACCTATTGACATTGCTTTCACATTGAAACCAGTAAGATTTATTGTGTCATTAATAAATACGATTTTAAACATCATTTTAAATATTGCTTATTTCACCATTATCTCATCCTTTTAATTTCTATTTCATTCCTATTTGTAATATATATGTGTATATATATATGTGTGTGTGTGTGTGTGTGTGTATAATGCATTTGTACATGCATATAATTTATAAATATATTTCTTGAGGGCACAATGCTTTACTTACAGAGGTTCACTATCAACAAGGTTTAAAGGACATTGAAATAGTGAATAGAGCACTGGACCTTGAATAAGGAAGAATTAGGTCAAATACTGCCTCAGATACTTGATACCTGTGTGACGTTGGGGAAATTTTTCAACCTCTCAAAGCCTCAGTTTCTTGATCTGTAAAATGACAGCATAACTACCTCTAGCACCTAACAACTGGGTTTTTATGAATCTTAATGCAAATAAAAGCACTTTGCAAACTTTAAAGTACTATAGAAATGCCATCTTCTTATTAATTTGTGAATTAATGTTCCATAATTATATTATAAATTACATTTATAATATGTGGTGATATAGTTATATTATAAAGCCTATTTATATATTGATATTTTTTATTTTATGAGTATATTGTAAATTAGCTGGTAATGATTGCCCTTGTATTCCAAAATTATTGCTTTCTGGTAAATCACAATTTTTTCATTACATTGATCAAAGTACATATAATGATCACTTCTCAGGTATGTTTCCATAAGGATGTTTTTTTAGGTATGAGCTGGACTAGATGGCTGCCCTTTCTAATATAACATTCTGTGATTCTGAGAGAAGTTAATTTACCTTGTGAATAAAAAGCTATTTATATATGTATCTTACAACTATATGTACAATGTGTTTATACACATAATATATGTACATATATGCATATATATGTAAGAGAGGTATCATGACATAATGGACAGACGGCTGACCTTGGAGTCAGAAAGATCTGGGTTCAAGTCTTGCACCTTGTACAAACTAGCTGTGTAATAGACAAGTCTCTTAACCTCTACGTACCTCAGACAGCTCTCTCAAACTCTTAAATTCCAGGCGAGTTTCCAATGTGCTTAAAAGAAATTCTCACATTAGAAGTTCTCTATATCAATAAAATAACAGGATTGAGTTGCCAAAAAAATTATGTGAATACACACAATAACAAAAATACCTCACCTAATGATCAACTTAAAAGTCCTATTTAAAAATGATTAGTAGTTCTTATCTAACTGAAAAAGGACCTCTTTAATCAACCATTATTTGGGCCCAGAGCATGCTACCCAGAGTTGTGTTTATTCTTTGTTGCGTTTTCATCTGAACATCAAGGTCTTTGATTTTCACACCGGCTACCATCAGCTAGGTGGCACAGTAAATACAGTGCCAGGCTTGGAGTGTGGAAGAGTCATCTTCCTGAATCCAAATCTGGTCTCAAACACTTACCTGGGCAAGTCACGTAACTCTGTTTACCTCAGTTTCCTCATCTGTAAAATGAGCTGGAGAAAGAAATGGCAAGAAAATTCCAAATGAAGTCACAAAGAGTTGTACATGACTGAAACAACTCAACAACAACCACAAAAACCATCAAATATCTCCCTTTCACCTTCTCCTATGAACACCTCCGGGGTTGGGGGAGAAATGATGGAAGTATAACAAGATGCTGCTGGCATTACAAGCTCCACCTCCTTAGAAGCGATAGCTCCTAAAGACTAAGAAAGGAAAGTTATCACCAACTGTCAAATAATTCAACATCAGAAATGAACAGGATTTAATCAATTTAAATGACACTCTAGAAATAGTAAGGTTGCATAATGGATAGTATGCTGCACTTGGAATCAGGGAAGAACTGAATCAAATCCTGTCTCAGACATTTACTAGCTGTGTGACCCTGAGCAATTCTCTTAACCTCTGTCAGTCTCAGTTTTCTCATCTATAAAAAGGTGATGACAATAATAATACCAATTTCATTGAGCTGCTGTTGGGATCAAATTACTTAATATAAGTAAAATGGTATATAAAAGCAATTTTTATTAAAGTTGTATTTGTCCATCAACCTTATTTCTCCTCTATACCTCAGTCACCAACTGGGCTATTTTCCATTTGGACCATCAGATCTTTCCATTCACTCAGCAATTAAACCCACTTAAACATACTCTCTCCCCTTTTTAGAATGTGAGTTCCTGGAGAGCAAAAATAGCCTCACTTTTTTTTTCTATCCCCATTGCTTCGGACACAATAAATGCTTAACAAATCATTTGTCTTCCATTCATCTTTAGTTTAAAAATAACCATTTTATTACTTGGAAATTTCAATATTTGGAAATAAAAATAGCATGACCCCTAGAGTAAACAAATGGGAGAAATGCTTGTCAAAGCAAAGACAAGAATATCTAAGAGTTCTTTTCTAGTTCATTTATTTAGCTAAAAGTTCCATAGTTCTTATATGATAAGATTATAATTTTTATTCTTGAACAGCCCTGTTTTCTCCATCAAAAATTACATGAATGTAATACTCAACAAAGTCTATAGAACTTTGCCCATGACTTTACAGAAGCTGAATATGTCCTGCTGTGTGGAAGAGCATGAGGTCATTTACTTTCAATGTGTTTTTTATGTGAAATGATAAGAATTATGAGAGGAGCAAACGATAGCTGTCCTCATGAAACACCCTCCCTAGAAAATGCACTCCTTTCAAGGAAGGGATGCTAATGAGTGGTTGTTTCTCTGAGTTTTGAAGAGCTGAAGACAAATAAGCTAATGTTGGCTCTACGGAGCTGAGGAGTTCTGGCTCAGGAAGAATGGGAGGAGCCTCCCTTCTGATTAAGGACACAGAGCCATGTATGTCACAACGTTTCATCTTCCTTAGTGCACAGAGTTATTTTGGAGCAGAGATGTGCCAGAGGATTCTAAATAAGGCATCTCTGTGACTATCAGATGATGACCACGGTAGAAAATGCAGAATGAAGACCTGCCCTTAACATATGACAGTCAGGGTGTGTGGTGAAGTCAACGTGGTTGCCAGACAGCTCCTTGGAGAAGAAAATTGAACGTTTCACCCCCCTTCTCTCCTCTGATACTACTGCCACCATGGTGCAGGCCCTCATCACCTCACGCCTAGACTGCTGCAATAGCTCTGCCTTAAGTCTCTCCCCATTCCAATCTGTCCTCCGAGACTCAGTTGTCAAATCAGTCTCCTTAAAGCACAGTTTTGACCACATTATTCCCTTCCCCCATTCGATCAATTCTAGTGGCTCCCCATTGTCCCTAGGATCAAATATAAAATTTTCTGTTTGGTTTTTTAAACCTTAAAAACATGACCCCTTCCTACCTTTCTAGTCTTACTATTTCTTATGCACCCCCTTCCCCTACATACTGAAATCCAGGCACACTGGCATTTTTGCTGCTCCTCACACAACCCTCCATCTTCCTACTCAGGTCATTTTCATTTGCACTCTCCCATGCCTGGAACGTTTCTCTCCTCAACTCTACCTCCCGGCTTCCCCAGCTTCCTTCAAGTCTCAGCTAAAATTCCACCTTCCTCAAGAAGTTTCTCACAATCAACCTTAATGCTAATGCTGTCCCTCTGTTTTTCTCTAATTCATCATTTTATATATATATAAATATAATATAAATATATACACATATATACACACATATACATATAATACATGTGTATATTTATGTGTCTATATATTAGTTATATATGTAAATTATGCATATATATTTTTAAATGTATATATGAGCATGTGCGTATGTATGTGGGGGGGAGGTTGTTTCTATATAGTCATTGTCATGTTGTCTCTCCCATTAAACTTTGAATTTCTTGAAAGGAGAGACTGTCTTTTGCCTTTATTTGTATCCCCAGCACTCAGCACAGTGTCTGGTACATAGTAGACATTTAATAAATACTTAATTGACTGATTGAATGACTTTATTTCATGATTCCTCTGAGAAGGATAGTGCAAAAAAAAATCAGCCTATGTCTGCAAATTCAGCTTGATTACCTATAATAGATCATCTAAAACTCTTAATTGATTTTTGGAGTGTGTTCCCTACCTAGAAATGTGCTTTATGTGCTGGTAATTCTCAAGCATTAGAAAAAAATCAGAACTAGGAGCTAGATATAGGGGTAGGGAACTTGAGGCCTTGAGGCCTTGAGGCCACCCTCTAGGTCCTCAAGTGAGGCCTTTGATTGGTGAAGTTTGGATTCAGTGAAAGGGTCCCATTTAAGGACCTAGAAGGCCACATGTGGCCTCAAGGCCACAGGTTCCCCACCCCTCAAAGACATATTAGAGAGCCTGAGTCTAAAACTGTTGAAGCAAATATCACTTGAACAAAAAGTATGTATTAGGAAGCTGTGTGAACATGTGCATTAGTGCTTTGTTCATCAAGTTTTAACAAATTCTTGCCAAGGAATTATCCAGCTTTTTAAAAAAATGTTCTCTTTAATTCCTGAGTCAATCTTTGTAAAAAAATTAGGGACCGTGATGTTTGCTAATCATTTCAGTGGCTAATTAGTTGTTCATCTTTCTGTTGATGAAAGGACTTGAAAGCCAGTCTTGAGAAGTCTCCATTCAATTCTTTCAGAGGCAACTTGCCACAAAAAGGTGGGCTTATATGTATAATCATCCTTTATTAATTGTAACAACACCTACTTAGATTATAGACTAAAAATCTGTCTAAATAGATATAAATATACAGAGATATAGACAGATAAATATATAGACATATATCAATTTATATTTGTAAATAGATGTGTATATAAACATATATGTGTATGTATACATGTGTACACACATGTGTATATACATTCGTAACATATTTATATGTGCATGTGTATACACACATAATCTTGAACAGATGTTGTAGATGGATCCCAGAGCTGGGTCCAGAACTGAAAAATAAGAAAAAAGTGCTTCTTATATAGTAGGTACTTAATAAATGCTTTATTCATTCATTTGGAGTAGGCTTGGAAAATATATTTTTAAGGATATTCTTGCAAGTTTCTTTCTGAAACAAAGGCCAATCTTTTAACACAAATCTTTTTCTGATGTTGTAAAATGACTAAGAGTCATGAAATGTTATAATCTCTAAAGAATTGAAGTTGAAGATCACTCAAAGGGCAATATAGAGCTACGTGAACAGACTGTAGGAAGTCAAAAATAAGGAATTAAGAAGGAAATGCAAAGTGATCCAAAAAATGTGATGAAAAAGAATATGGGTTGGTCATGTGGTAAGAGCAAGGTATGATCAAAGAATGAGCAAGAAACAGTCATGTCCTTCAAATGTCATAATTTGAGTAAGACTGCCACCATTCTGAATCAACACCCCCCACCCCTGTAAAGAACTTACAGGAAGGCATGAAGAAGAATATGCATTCAGGAATTGGGATCTATATTGTTGCAATGACTACCTCTATCCAAAGGTGTGGAGGTAAAGTTTAACAACCAGATCTGCAGGAAAAAATTTATGTACAGCACACTTTTAGGTTTAATATGAATTATTAACATTTTCTTCATCATTTTCTTAAACCTAGACAATCAATAAAACAATAAACCAAGTCCTAACTTGTAACAAATGCTCCCAATGAAAATCTAACAATGGGATCCCGAGGTCCAATCAGAACTAGCTACTCCTGAATCACAGATCCACTGGAAAAAATGAAATGGAGAAACATTTAATATAAAATGCAAATTTTGCTATAGATTGGGTTGGACAAGTAACTCTTAGCTAAGATTTCTCTTACGCTTACTATCTTACAAAAGCAAACACAGGTATAGTTTGAATGAGGAAGTTTATTATTCTAAGGCAGCATCATAGATCATCTTACTAGGGTCATGGTGGCAATTTCAACTGGCTAAAAGCTATTTCTACTCTCACAAATAATCAAAAAGTAGAAGAGCTTTTGGCATCTGACTATGGAAGTTGTTTGTCTCCCTACTGACTTAGTAGTCAGATAGCACTTTTGAACTGTAAAAATATACATGTAATTATGCCTCTTATCTGACATATTTATGGGATTGGACCAGAAAAGGGGAACAGCAGGTAGGCTTGTTTGGGGAAAGGACTATGAGGGAGGCTCCTATACTTTCTCTCCCTGTTTTTCAAGGGAAATTGGAAAACATAAAATGAGCAAAGAATATGAAGGCATGATAAAGCAAAAGGGGAAAAGAAACTTTTTCCAAGATGCAAAGGCAAGGCCAGAGCTTTACATTTCTTCAATTGTGTCAAAACTATATATTCTAACCTTCCGTGCCTTCACAAGTCAGATCAATACAGCCTGGGGTAGGTATGCCAGAGCAGGTCTCAGCTGGCTTCTGAAGCACGATGATTAGATTTTTAGTGTGAGCATTCACACCTCAGAAATCCACAAAAGCTACAAATCTGTACTTGATTTATTGTTTTGTTGACTTTGTATAGACTTTTAAAAGTGATTAAACTTAAAAGTATGTCCTGCAGCTTGTTAAATATTTAGCAGCAGACTCCTGAATATAGCTCATAGCCCTTCTTGTGGCCCATCCTGAGGAATAGAGAGCAGGATAAGTAAGATTGTCTTGCTTGGTATAACAGGATAATAACTCACGTAGTACTTTAAAATTTATAAAGAACTTTACATACATTGTCATATTTGAGCCATGTGACTAATCTGTAAAATATTATCCCTATTTTATACATAAGGAAATTGGTGATCAGTGAGGTTAATGGGCCTGCCATGGTCATTTGTTGCTGTTGTTACATCGTTTTCAGTCACATCTGACTCTTTGTGACCCCATTTGGGGTTTTCTTGGCAAAGATACGGGAGTGGTTTGCCATTTCCTTCTCCCGCTTATTTTATAGATGAGAAAACTGAGGCTAACAGGGTTAAATGACTTGCCCAGGATCACACAGCTATTTAGTGTCTGAGGCTGGATCTGAACTTAGGTCTTCCTGTCTCCAGACCTGGTATTCTATCCACTGTGCCACCTAGATGACCCAAAGCCATATAGCTAATAAATTTCAGAAGCAAGACTTGATTCTAGGTTATTCTAGCACTCTTTCTATTACAGAATCACAAAATTAGCAGAGATCTCAGAAACCATCCAGCCAAACCCATACTTGAACAAGAACTGGCAACTTCTTGTCCTACAAGTAGGCATCAAGTTTTTGCTTGAAGACTTCTAGGGAAAGGGAACTAGCTACATCCCAAGGAAAATCACTGCATTTTTGGAGAGTCCTAATTATAAAGAATTTTTTCCTTCAAGCTTAAGTTTGCCTCTTTGCAACTTTTCCACATCACTCCTACTTCTGCCCTCTGGGCTCCATTACAGTGAGTAGTTTCTTCTTCCCTTCCCTCAAAGTACAGAAGAATTTCCATCTAAGTAAGTACTTTCTTCTCCAGGCTACAAATCTCCAGTTCCTTCAAATGATCTTCATATGACATGACCATTTTGATTGCTGTCCTCTGGACATTGTCCAATATCTTTCTCCAAATTTGTCGCTCAGAACTGAACAATATTTCTGATATGGTTTGACCAGAGAAGAGTAGAGTGACACTATTACCTTGATATTCCTGGATGAAATGCCACTCTTAAAGAAATCTAAAATTGCATCAGCTTTGGGATAAACTACTACATTATACTGTTAGAGCATATTGAGATTTCTGTCTACTAAAATTCCCAGGTCTTTACTAGAGGACTGCTCTCCTCCACCCTGAACTAGTTAGGCAGATTCTTTTGAAATCAGGTAGAAGACTTTACATTTAGCTCTATCAAATTCCATTTCATTTAATTCAGCCATTTTTCTAGTCTGTCAAGCTATCTTCCCATGTATTGGTTACCCCAACCAATTTTGTATCAGCTGTAAATTTGATAAATTTGCCATTTATGCCTTTATCCAAGTAAGTGGCACAACTGTTAAATAGCACAATGTCGAGCACAGATCACTAGGATTCTCCACCAGTGGCTTGCTTCCAAATAAATGTAATACCATTTAGGTGAGGCCATTCAAACAGATCTGAATCTGCCTAATTCTACTACTGTCAAAACCACATCTCCTTTGCCACAGAAACAGCAGCTGTTCACAAAAATAGAATGACGCAGTCAAATATTTTGTTAATATAGAGACAAATAGGATCTATAGAATTGTCTTGATTCATCTGTCTAATATCCCTATCATCATCATAAGACAATAAATAACAAAAATTAAAACAACAGCAAATATTTATATAGTGTTTTAAGTTTTGAAAATCACTTTATGCACATCTAGACACACACACATATCTTCTCATTTAATCAGAAATGGAAATTATGTTAGGCTGCAATGACTTGTTCTTGGTGAAGCCATGCTTGCTCTATGACCTCTGTTTCTTTTTTTATTCACTAACCATCCACTTTCATATTACATTTTAGAATTTTTTCAGAAACCAAAATCAATCTCATTTAATTTGTAAACTCCATTCTCTTCCCTTTTTCTGAGAAGCAGTCCAACATTTTCTCTTCTCCAATGCTTTAGCAGCTCTCCTGTTCACCATAATCTTTTAAAGGTCATTGATGGTGGCTCAGTGGCTATGTACCTTCAGTTGTTTCTCCAGATTGGCTCAGGTAGATGTTGTGTACTAAAAACTTATTCCTGGTAACCAATTAAGGTACCATCTTTTTTTTCTTTTACCTCATTCAATATACATTTAATATCATTAAAGGTAAAGTACTATTAATTTATTAACACTATTTAATTAAAGCATATAAGGTAGGTTTCACTTCACTAAACAAGATGAAGACCTCTAAAATTTAAGAGAAGAAGTAATGCTGTTTTCAGGGCCATGAATACCATCCTTATCCCTTCTTAAAATTATTTTGTACTTTCTTGAGTACATTTTATATACTCCCATGTCAAGTGTAAGCTCCTTGAGGGTAGGAATTGCTTTTTTTTCTTTGTATTTCTGGCATCATGTATATAGTAGGCATTTAACAAATGTTTGTCATGACTAATGTGGAAATATGTTTAACATGATTATACAAGTATAGCCTGTATCAGATTGCTTGTCATCATGTAATTGGGAAAAAATAAAATACTATTAAGTAGAAAAAATAAAGAAACAATTATTAAGTTTTTGCTAAAAATAACACAAATGTTTGTTAAATTGAATTGAATAGGACTGTAGATGTACTATCTACAACTGTGTATATGGGAATTGGGGATGGGGAGGGGAATGATATGACCTCTTGGGCAACTGAACCCATAGCACAGTAAGATGAAAATACTTTCCTGCCCCACATGCAATTAAATTTTAACTAGGTATAAGAATAGATAACCCTTCCAAAAGTGCATACAACTATGAATATGAATTGAGGGGATGAGCAGCCAAAAACCCGTGATTTTATTATTGAGGAGAATACCTCCTATGGAAACTCTATTGATGCAGACAAGTAGTAACGGTAGTTGCCTAGGGCACTCATGGGTAAAATTACTTGTCCATGGTCACACAGTTAGCATGTGTGTGAGACAAGCTTCGAACCCATGTCTTCATGATTCCAAGACTATCTCTCCCACTATACTATTCTGCCTCTCATGAATAAAAATCATCAGAAGCATTAGTAGGAAAAAGCTAATATTAATCAGGTTTTCCTATGCCAAAGGCAATATTCATAACATCTTATATTTCTAAACCTATTCATGCAAATGAAATAAGTGACTAACATCATTTTTTACTAACTTAACACCTTATCAGTTTGTCTATTTAAATCCATATCATTTATAAAAGTAGCCAAACAATGAATTACTCACTAACATTAATAAAAATGTCCATTGCAAAATGAGTTGATTCAAATATCCTTTGAATTATGCATATTTCACATCTACTGTTAGGATAAGATGCCAAAACCTTACCATTCTTAATGCTTCTTCATAATCAATTGAAGGTTGTTTCTCTTAATGTAGGCTGGAGAGCTCTTCCTTTTCTTTGGTACAAAGTTTATACTAGTGTCTTGTCTTGTCATCACTCAAGCTGATCTTCACTTAACCATCTTTAGCTCCTTTGTTCTTGACAAGACATTGAATTATTTTTGTTTCTCTCTGAGCTCTATAATTTATTTACACCTTCAGGTTTTCAAAGTGCCCCAAACTAACCTGAATATTCCAGGTGCAGCTTCCTTACAGTAAGAATTCCCAACTCTTTTTGCAACTGTAGAACCTTGCCATTAACTGCTTAATTTGGGGACCCTGGTCACCCTATGTAAAAATTCTGTGTGGAATGTAACTCTTTTCAAAATGAACTGAGTTTAAATTCATTATGAGAATTGAGTAATAATTAGAAACCTTTAGAGAGGTCATAAGCATGGCAGAAGAGAGAAATTAATCAATCAAGAGATATTTGCTATCACCTACTAAGGGCTAGGTACAGAGGAATCTCTTCTGCTTGAATATACAATTACTCTATAAAATCAGCAGGTCAATTGATAATCAACAAGCCTTAATTACACATTTACTTTATGCCAGTCACTGTGATAAGCTTGGGGGATATAAGGAAAGTCAAAACTAGTCTCTGCTCTCAAGGAGCTTACATTCAATGGAGTCCAAAGCAGAAAAAGCAATCTGAGTATGAGAAGATCATAGATTTGTTTCCTGTTCCACCATTAATTGTGTGACTGTAGGAAGTCACATCATATGCTCATAGATGCTAAGAATTTAGAGTACTGGAAGGAACTTTAAATGCTATCTTAACTCCCTCATTTTATACATGAAGAAATTAAGACCCAGAAAGCATTTTATACTAGAGGCAAAAGGGAGCTTCTTGAACAGAGAAGTAACATAGTTGGACCTAAGTTAGGAATATCAATTTGTCAGCTATGTCAAGGAGGGGAGAAACCAGAGACAAGAAGACTAATTAGACATCTATCACTATAAGCTCAGTAAGAGGTAATGAGATCCTGAATTAAGATGGTAAGTTGTGTCAGTAGAGGGGAAAAAAAGATGAATGTAAGAGGGATAGTGGGGTAGAATCAGTAAGATTTGCGACGTGATAGGGTATGAGTGGAAGGGAAAGGAACTCTGAGGTTTTTAACGTAGGTGGCTAGAAGGATGGTGGTACCCTCAGAAGAAATGGGGACTTTGGGAAAGGTGGAAGGGAGAATTAAAGGGAAATACAATGAATTCTGATTTGGACATATTGAGGTTAAGATTACCTTATGGAACAAAGACATACGCAGTCATAGACTCTATGAATTGAAAGTTGTCATCTAGTCAATCAGTTGACAAGCATTTATTAGTCATATTATTTGGTGTGGGTACAAGACAAAAACACCCGTAAGGTGCTTATACTTTAATAGGAAAGACAATATATAGACAACCAGATAAACTGAGAATGGAGGGCACTAGCAGCTGAAGGGACCTGTTAAGTCCTCCTACAGAAGTTGGGATTTGAGCAGAATCATGATAGAATCCAGGGAAACTGAGAGGCAGAGGTGATGGAGAAGGACATTCCAGGTATGGGGGATAGGAGATAAAAGATGGAATGGCTTGTAGAAAAGAACATCAACCAGGTTATGAAGATTTTTAAATGCCAAACAGGAGTTCATATTTTTATCTTGAAGGTAATAGGTTGGCATTCGAGTTGGAGATGGAGGGCAAGGGTGGGGGGGGGGAGGAAGAATGACACATCATCCCATTTATGCTTTAGAAAAATAACTTTGGCAGCTTAACGAAAGCTAGATTAGGAAGGAAAGGGGAGGTCAGAGATAGCAGTTAAAAGGTTATTGCTGTAGTCCAGGTGAGAGATAATGAGGCCCTGAACTAGGATGATGGCATGTGTAAGTGGAAAGAAGGGGAAATATAAAAGAGATGTTATGAAAGTCAATCCTTACCTAAACAAAAACCCTCATGCTTCCTCCATATATACACATACACAAAATATCCCAGAAAAACTGTCAACCAGCCTCTGCTTACGGGCTTCCAATAATGTCATCCAAATACCTTCTGAGCCAACTCATTGAGCTGGGGGAGGGGGTGGAACTACTCTAATTTTTAGGACTTTTCCTTTGAAATAAAATTCTCTCATTCTCATTCTCTCTATTCCTATCCCACCCTGTGGGGGGGATTAGGAATGGTGGAGTTGGGTTGGGAACAGGCTATAGGGGAAAGAATAGGAAAAAAAGAAGCAGCTGCAGAAAATGTTGCTTCATTTAAGGTAAGGAGGATGCAGACATTCACAGGCCAGCAACCAAACAAACCACCAACCCTTCTGAGATACAGTTTTTACTGGATTCTCCAAATTACCCACCCTCCTGAGTTCTTATTTATGTCTGATCTCCAGATTCAGTTACTCATGGATGTGGGCCCACAAACTCAAAATGTCAGAGTTCAAATATCTATACCTGATGAAAATCTTATCTTCTTTGCAACCCTTTAATTTTGTTTGTGCAGATACATATTTTTATACATAAATTGTTTTTTGTTCAGGCTCTACTAAAGTTCTACTCCCGTGCCCCATTTCATGGAGACCGTGGTAGGTTTTGCCAGTGAATCACAAAGTTCTGGCTTGTCTTAGCAAGCTAGGAAGTGCTGGAGGACAAGCCAAGTAATGGTCAGTCTATCCATTGTCTGAGGGTCAACAGAGATTGGCTCTCCACAAGATTGATTATAAGGTATTTGTTTGTTAGTTTGTTTTTGGCCACCACAATTCTCAAAGACCATCAAGAACTATACCCTACTAGAGGCTTTCCTGACCACTCCCCATCAGTTGTTAATGTCCTGATCAATAACTTTGAATTTATTTTTTATACATTTTGTTTTTACTTTTCTATGATAGAACATAAAGTCCTTGACTGTGGACACTGTTTAATTTTTGTCTTTGTGTTTCTAGTGTCTAGAACAGTGCTTGGCACATAGTAGATACTTAATGTCTGTTTATTTGATTTGTTAGTCAGTCTACTAAATTGTGATTTGGGAAGTTGGGAGTAGAGGTGGAGGGGGGACATTAGGAGGTTTGTGTAGATTGAGATTGAGGGGAGGGAATAGGAGAGACTCTTGGAGGGGTGGAGTGAAGTGGAGGATGGGAGGGTGGGGGAGATGATAAGGTAATAAGGATAGGGTAAAAAGAGAGACTGAGAAAGAAAATAGTAAAAGGAGGGATGGGGGGAAATTCACAAAGAGTAATTTTAACTTTGAATGTGAACGGGATGTTTGTAGCAGCTCTTTTTGTGGTGGCAAAGAACTGGAAATTACAGGGATTCCCATCAGTTGGGGAATGGCTGAACAAGTTGGGGTGTGTGGTTGTGATGAAATAGTATTGCCTATAAGAAATGATGAGCTCAATGATCTTAGAAAAACATGGAAAGACTTGCATGAAATGATGAAGAGTAAAGTGATCATAACCAAAGAATATTGTTAGAAGAACAGGTTTGGGCAACTAAGTCATTCTGATTATTATAAATGCACAAATTAAAAAAATAAAGGACAGGGGCAGCTAGGTGGCGCAGTGGACAGAGCACTGGCCCTGAAGTCAGGAGGACCTGAGTTCAAATGTGACTTCAGACCAAACACTTGACACTTACTAGCTGTGTGATTCAGGGCAATTTTTCTCAATTTGTGTCTTTTTTTCTTAGTAAAAAGAACACAATATGACAATAAGATCCTCTTCAAATAGTATAATTTTAAAAATTAATTAACTAGCAAGCCCTTATTAAGCACTTAACTATGTTCCAGTCACTTTATCTATGAGTTTGGGATGCATAGAAAAAAAGAGGGGGAAAAAAAGAAACAATATCTATTCTCAAGGAACTTATATTCTATAGGATGCAAAACATGTACATACATGTTTATATAAAATAAATATATAGGGAATAAATACAAAATTAACACAAAGTACTTAAATACAAGATTATACACACATTTGGGGGGATAGGGAAAGGTATTAGGTTGAAGGTGATCCTAAAGCTTTATCTTGAAGAAAGTGAAGGATTCTGTGAGGCAGAGATAAGGTAGGGTTACCTTCCAGGTACTGGAGATAGGTAGTGAGATAACAAGGAAGTGCAAGGCAGAGCCACTCCATATTCAGCTAGGTTGGTGTGAGAAATAGAAAGAAGGCCAGTTTTCCCCTAGACCATGGAATGTGTGAAAAGAAGTAATACACATAGTAAGACTGGAAAGATAGCTCAGAGACAGGTTGTAAAAGGCATTGAAAGCCAAAAAGGAGGAGACTGCAATTTATTTCTAGGTAATAGAGAGCACCTGGAATTTAAGCAGAGGATATGGTCATATCTGCACTTAAAATCAATTTGGTTGCTATGTGGAGGATGGATTGAAGAGGGGAAAGATTCATTGCTCAATGCAATAGTCTACGTTAATTGCTCTAATTTTCCTGCCCTTAAAATGGTCAAAATAATGTTAATAGACACATCCATGGGTTTTGTTTTGTTTTGTTTTTTTCCTTAATGCACAATGATAAATACCATCCAGACACTAACTTCCTAACTCTTTAAATTATGCAGATTAATTTTCTCCTGCTCAAGTACTTAACATCACTATAATAACTAAACCATTTTATGGACTTGGTTAATTTGATGCTTCTCATTTATCAGAAGATCTATTTTCTCCAAAGTGTCCTCTTTCTCATTTCTCTCCCATCCTCCTAACAAAATTCCTTTCTTACAGTCTTCAACTATTCTTAAAATATGAATTCAATGTGCTCTTGGCTGTCCTTATCTTTTCTTTGTACTATATAATTATTTGGCATCCTCCCCTCTCCTCCATTTCCAGAAGATTTTCCTTTGAGCCTTTCCTTTATGAAGCCATTAGATAATCCTGACTGTTTGCATTCTTCCTTTCCAGAGGAATTGCTATGTTTTTATGCTTAAATAACTGCTCTCAACAAAGCCTAGGATTTTCCTGGCTTCTTAAACATGCTGCACTCTTAATACTTTCTGCCAAAGGGCAATACGGATAGTGTGTTTGTGTGTGTGTGTGTGTGTGTGTGTGTGTGTGTGTGTGTAAAATATGTTAATGTATAGACTCCTGTGAAATGAAATTCCCATGTTGGCAATGTAAAAAACTTTTATTTATATTTGCCATGGGGAATAATCCCTTCACAGGAAAATAAAGAAATATCTTACTGTTGGTAAAATTATGAATTCTTTTCAATTGTTAGCTACTTCAGCCATGAAAATAGTTTTTTCTTAAGTAGGTCAAATTTTATTTCTTCCCTAGGAGAACTTTTACTGAAAAAAAAAGGAGGAAATGTAATTTTTTTGGTAAATAGTATTTTTTCCAATTACATATAAAGATAGTTTTCAATATTCCTTTTTTATAAAATTTTGACTTTCAAATTTTTTCTCCCTCCCACCCCTTCTCCCCAAGATGGAAAGCAATCTGATACAGGTTAGACATATGCAATCATGTAAATATATTTCCACAGAAAATGTAATTTTTTTAAAAAGAATCCTATAAATGAATTTTTAAGCAATGAGAATTTACTTTCAGACCTACTTGATTCTGAAGTCTCTCTAGTTTCTTGGCTAAAAAGCTAACCTTTTAGATTAACACTAGTCCAGCTATCTCTCTAATCCTAGGTATAGCTAAAAGGGATTAGGACATACGTAAAAATTATTTTATCAGAGAATGCAATATAATGGGTAGTCACATTTTCTGGTTAATAGGGTACTATTATAAATTACACGCATGGATTTTCATGGGGATTCTTTTAATAAAACAGACTAGCATACATTTATCATTTAAACTATGTAAGTATAGCTCAGTCTTTCTTAAGTAATTCAAAAAGCATATCAGTATGGCACAGTCCCTTGGGGTCCTCATGTACGTGATTTCCATTGTGTTAATAAAACATAAAAGTGCACTACTAGGTTAATACAATGACCCTCTCTTATCAGACACGATTACATATTTTAAATACATATGTGTGGTTTTGTTATTCTGCTCTTTGTAGTCTCTAATCATTTTTAAACTCTTACAAACTAGAGGTCTTACTTTCTTTATAATTCTCTCCAGTGACTAGTAGAGCAATATGACTATAGTGTGAGGCGGCTGTGGTAGAGGGGCAAGAGCAGGAAATTAGGTGTCAAATGGCCTGGGTTTAAGGGAGTTCCAACTCTGCCACATACTTGTGACCTTCTACAAATCACTTAACCTCTACAAGCTTCAGTTTCCTCATCTGTAAAATGGGAATTAAAAATACAGTATTTATGTAATGGAGACCAGTGCATGCTCAGAGTTCATCAGGGTATTTGTCCAATACAAGTTCCTCATGTGGAGAGACTTACAAGAGCTGTTAGAACATGGAATAGAAATGCCATGGAGTAAGGGCAAAGTCCTTGGGTCCTCCCCAGTTTGCCATGTGGCCCTGTAAAAATAGGTCTATGTTCAGCAGCATTTATTCTTTTGTTTTAACTGAAAGGAGAATGGTGTCCTAATGTCCCAGCAACTAGTTTGTTTTCTGGGTTTTTTTTTTTAATTTTTTTCCCATCAAGCTCAGCATAGATACTTTGGAGAGCAAGAAATAACCTTCAGGAGTGACTTCAAGATGCAGTCCAAGGTACCTGGATGAGGACTCAACTGGAAGTCTTGCCACCTCTGGATATGAACTCAATGGGACCCATGTTAAGTAGGAGTTATGATAAATGAAACTACTGTCTCCAGGTGGTACAAGGGAGAACCTGCCCCCAGGTATTGGGAGGAAATGTCTGTCCTTTTGTTCTTGTTATATTTTGGAAGTAAATATCCCTTCATAAGGGAAATCCCTTCATAAAAGCTAATAAATATTAAATGTGTAGAATGGAATTTTTCATGTATGGTTTATAAGGAGACAAAAATAGATACATCTCTAGTGTGTCCTCCCCCACTCTTCTACAAGGGAGACTTTAAATTCTTGCCAGGAGGGCAAGCAAGAGGTTGGGGCCAGAGAGGCTGTCCTCTGGTTTACCCAGAGAAAGGCGGAATCAGGCTTGAATTACATCTGTCTGCTTCCTTAAATATTATTAGTTTAGGAGATATAATATTTAGGTTCAAACTCAACCCCTGATTGCTATTTCTTAATGAGGAAAAGGGAGTCCAAAAGCTCTATATCCTAGACAACTTCCCACCAAATATCATCAGTTCCACAACAAACACACATAGCAAATAAACCCAAGTTGATAACAAATAAACCATTTATCCAAGTTGATAGCAAAACAGAAATCAGAGGAAGTATACATACGAGACTATGAGCCAGACAATACAGAGTGAAGGAGCCTTCCTATTGCAAGTAAGGTAACAACTCAACCAAGAGAGAGCTTCAGATCTCACCCAAAGGAAAAATTGCCTGAAGTCTCTAATGTAGCAAGGAGGGGAAGAGATATGTTGGAGCTTGCCAGTTTCTTTCAGGTCAGCTTCTTCCCAGTGCTTTTTTCTCTCTCTATCAACTAGAAGAGGGACTGGCATCACCCATTTTCTCTCTCAAATCTGGAAGCCAGATGAGCCTGAAAAGTTTAAAGAGACCAGATCTCCCTTCTCTCTCACTGTCATCAACTCTGCCTGCACCTCCCACAAGGGCGGAGTATTGATCAATAGTAGAGAGTCCCATACCAATGGCCATTGAGGCTCAGGTTACAAATCATTAAGTGGACCTGGGGTACTGGTCAATCACTGGCACCTACAATGGGGGAAGGGGCTCCAAGCAATAGCATCAGAGAGGAGACATACACACACACTCCCTCAGGGTGGCCTGGGACCCTAAAGGGCAGATGTAGCCTTCCTGGCTTTGGAAGAGTGAGTCAAAGCATGCTCTCTATATGGCATTACTTATCTCCCAAGGTTACTGTGAGGTTTGAGCTAGACAATGTATATAAAAAATTTTGTAAGATAAAAAGTGTCCTTTATAGCTCAATAAAATATTAACAAATGAATTGACTGCTAGTGGTTTTGAGCATTAAAAAAAAAAGTCACATATAGAAAAAGAAAAGGAAAAATCAGTATTTTCCTATGGAAAGCATTTTCCTACAAATAATTTCCACTTCAGTAAGACTAATATAGATAAAGCCCTAGTCTTTGTCTGCCCTTCAGGGAACAGTTCTCCAGGGTTCTAGTCCCAATTTTTCCTTATGATGAAATGACTGCAGGTGGGCTGGTGATTCATTTAATCCAGCTAAAAATAAGTAACATACTTAAAGCTGAAAAGGATCTTAGGGGATATCAAGGTTAACACCCTCATTTTACAGTTGTGGAAATTGAGGAACAGAAAGGTTAAGTGACTTGCCCATCTAGCAAATCTCCAAATCAGCATTTGAAATTAGTTCTCCCTGACTATAATTCTAGTGCCCTCTACGAAATACTTCACAAAACTGTGAGAAAAAATAATTTTTAAGCATTTTGAAATGTTCGCATGTCAATAATCCCAAGTAAAGCAACAGATGGAACTAGAAAAAGAGACAAATGGTGTCCTTAATGCCATCTAGCTAGTACTGTTGGGACTACCACTGGGGATTTTCCATTCTGTGAAATAGGTCAGATAAGCTTATAGTATAGCTCTAAAGGGAAACAAAATGGAAATATTTGTCTACTCTAAAAGGCAACACTTCCTTGTAAGGAAATTAATCATTGGAAAAGGAGTTTAAGAGTCATCTAACAGGCTTTTGAGGTCTTAAAAATAACTTATTTAAAAGACTTTGTTTACTGTTGTTGGGATTTTTTTTCTCTCCGGTTTTAAGGTCAGAATACACTGCTTGAATCCATTGGGAATGTGTACACTTCTATGTCTGTATAAGCATGTGTGTGTGAGAGAGTATATATGTGTGAGTGTGTGTGTGTATGTATGTAAGTAACTTCTTGTCTACCATCCATAAACACAGTTTTGTATGTGGAATCCATTGCTCATAGCTACCTTAATTTTTATCAGTGACCAAGGGAGTTCATGGATTTTTTTTTTAATTCAAGTAAATGATTTTATAAAAAAAGCATGTATCAAAAGGAGAATAATCTAGGAAAATACTATTTTATGGAGGGGAAAAAATCTGTCCCCAAAACATCTCCTCCATAATTTAATTTTACTATTAGTAATTCATCCTTTGGGGTTAAATTGTCTTTTCAGTTCATATTTTAATGCTCCAAGAAGCACAATAGGTCAATAGCACATCAACTGTATGAGTTCTCTTCCAAAATCCCTTTCCTCCCAGACTAGGGAGGCTTCAAGGGTAGCATGAGAGCCTTAAGTCTTGGAAAAGGGAGAAAGTATGAGTAAAGGGAAGGTAGAGGGCACCAAAGACAAACTTTGCCTACTGAATGATTTTTCCAAGGCCCTGCCCTGACTCACACAAATTGGCTCTCATGAAACCAACAGTTGAATTTGGTCAAACAACTTTTTAACCTAGGATTTTCAAATTAACTATCTGAATGAATTAAAACTTTCCACTACCCCACCACACACACACAAAACTAGTGAATCCAGACAAATTTCTGAAATAAAGTTTGAC
The DNA here is from genome assembly GCF_900497805.2 of Vombatus ursinus. Taxonomy (NCBI): domain Eukaryota; kingdom Metazoa; phylum Chordata; class Mammalia; order Diprotodontia; family Vombatidae; genus Vombatus; species Vombatus ursinus. Next base: position 16,036,805 of record NW_020948910.1, on the reverse strand, counting down.
AACCTAGAAAGCAACAATCTCTGGTGCAGTTATTAGTGATCTTGGACAAATCACTTAATCGCTGTCTGCCTCAGTTTCTTCATCTGTAAAATCGGGATAATAATAGCACCTACTTCCAAGGGTTGGTGTGGGGATAATGTGAGATAATATTTGTAAAAATACATTGCAAACTTTAAATGATTATATAAATGCTAGCTATTGTGATGGGTATAATTAGTATAATTTATATTATATATAATTAACATATAATTATATTTTAAAATAAAACAATTCATTAATATTAATAGTGATTAATCATAGTAATGATAATAAATTATTTGGGGGAAAATCAATCAACAACCATTTATTAAGCACCCACTCTGCTCCAGGTCCTGGAGATACAAAGACAAAAAAAAATAATGTCACTCTCAAGAAACTTATATTCAATTAGGAAAGACAACATGTACGTTTATAAATGCAAATATATATGTATGTACACATACAAAATGAATACATGTTAAACAAGTTAAATAATTAAAATTTCATTAATTCACAGATCACATTGGTAGAAGCAAGAAGGTGGTGGCAGCAGCTTTTAATTAGCATAGAGGAAAGAAATGGAGGAGGTTACACTTACAGTTTGAGAGAGATCATCAGTCTCGCAAAAAAAATTTAATTTAAAAAATTATTTTAAAAATTATAAACTTAGCAAATACCACATGGAATGAGCATTTCCATCCATATACATTATTAAAAAGATGGTGAAGACTGTATAAGAAACTACTAATCTCTATTATGTAGAGTTTGCATTTCCTTTAAAGTATCTAATAAATTCAACATGTAATTTTCAAAGCTGTCCCAACTGACTTTGTTAAAGAATGAATAAATAACTAGATAAATGGATGAATGGATGAATGGATGGGTGGATAGATAGATGGATGGATAGATAGATAGATAGATAGATAGATAGATAGATAGATAGATAAGTGAATAAATGAATAATGGGAAGAAAGAAGGTAATGTGTCACAGTGGATAGAACATGAAACAGAAGCACAACTGACTTGGATTCGGATCTTGCCTCTGATACTCACCATCTGTGTGTAACCTTGGGTAAGTCATTTAACATTCCTTGGCCTTAATTTCCTTACCTCTAAAATGAAAGTAATAATACCAGAATGCCTGTTTGACAAGATGCCATGAGGCAGAAAGGAGAGAATAGATAAAAAAGGAATAGGAAAAAATTAATTGCCAAATATTCTAAAAATTTCAAGTCCTTGTGCAAAAGGACCTAGCAAGATGAGCTATGGCTTTATGACAGAACTATGGCTTTGATTTGAGTTATAAGCTTTAAGGAAGCTTCAGAAAGGCCTTTCACCAAGGTAATTTATAGCCATTGTCCATTAGGGCACTTCAGACTTCAGCACTCCAATGAAGCCTCGACTCTCCCACAGGGTCTGCCTAAAGAGCGGGCTCTCTGAAGAGTAGCCTGTGTCCTTCTATAGAGTTCTTGGGAGGTTTCTCCTGGGTACAGTGAAATAAATACCACCCAAACTGCCCCTGCAATGTAAAGACGAGGGAAGGGAAGGGAGGGATGTGAAACAAGATCTGTTATTTTGTAATTAACAGAAGGTCAGGGGCCCTTGTTTGCTTGGAGGCCCAGAACTTAAACATATTCCACTGAGCATGAGCTATCTCAGTACAGTGTAGATGAACTGCTGGTTAGGTAGGATTAAACTAAAATAACTGAACATGAAAATAACTGGTTTTTGTTTTTTAGTAATAATTGAACTCAGATATATTATGGAAATTTCTGAGCTAACTCCTTCCTTTGTCGTTCAGTCATATCTGACTCTTTGTAACCCTATTTGGGGTTTTCTTGGCAGAGATACAAGAGTAGTTTGCCATTTCCTTCTCCAGCTCCTTTTACAGATGAGGAAACTGAGGCAAACAGGGTTAAGTGACTTGCCCAGAGTCACATAGATAGTAAGTATCTGAGACCAGATTTGAACTCAGGAAGATGAGTTTTTCTTACTCCAGGCCCAGCACTCTATCTACTGTGCCACCTAGCTGCTCTTAACTCCTTCCATCCCAATTCTAATGAGTGAGTATGAGGTGAAAACATTTCAAATGGATGGAATAAGAAGATGCTGTTACTGCAATCTAACTAACTAGCCCAGTAAAGCCACATTTTAATCATCTTTGACCCCCAAACTACTCTTAAGCTTAACTCTCTAAAGGAAACTCAACATGGGGATCAAAGCCTTGGGCTCATAGGATCTAAAGCTAAAAGGGAACTTAGAGGCAATCTGGTCTAATCCCCTAATTTTATGATGGGATTCTGACCCAGAGAAATGAAGGGACGATCAGGGTCACATAGTAAGTAGGGAGGCCTGGATTCAAATCTAGCTCCACCTATTGCAAATACTGTTCTTTGTCCCGGCAAATCCATACTTGGGAATGTTTTGGAGTTCTTTTGTTTGTTTTTTTATGCCTGAAATAAGCAGATAGAAAAAGATCAATGTGGTAGGGCAAGTGGGGGAATCTCACCCGGGGTATGGCATTATTCATATGAAGAGGAGCATCAAAATTTTTCTACACAGCTGAAGAATTAACTGCTACTAGGGAGCTGAGGCTCCATGGGAATATGGTGTACAGTCCCCAAAAAAAGGACATATTCACTCACAGAAAGTCATCATCAGTGAATGAATTGGGACTGGGAAAAGAATTCACCTGAAGTGCGGCTACCTATATGAAAGAAATGTACTCCCAACATGGTTCTATTGGCACCGTCGAAATTTCAGCACTTTGAAATCTAGTTCTGCATGCCCTGGTTAGAATTCCACCCCTGGACCATGCTGTCAAGAATCTGTAAAATGGATCTTATTCCTTTAGTACTCACCAGAGTGTCTCTCTAAAATATATATGGGCTGGAGATCTTTGGATTAATTTTTAGTTTGGAATGAAATATGGGAAGCAGGAAGAAAGAGGGATGTAATTATTTATTTCATCCCAGCTAATAGATCTACTAAAGGGCTTCTTAATACCACTTCCAACTTTTTATTGATCCATGTAGATTTGTTCCTTTTCAGATCTCTCAGTTTCATTTTTATAATGTATATAGAAGTTAACTAGCATGGATACTATTGGAATTAAAGTGCTTGACTATTTGTATTAATCCTGAAAACTCTTCTCTTGACATAATGCCATCAGATTTTCCTAGATCTCACAGCAGTGAATATACCTGATATCTTTGGAAGTTTTAACAGCAATTATGTGACCTTGTATGTGTCATGTAACCTTGTGCCTCAGTTTCTTCATCTGTAAAGATGGTGATGGTTATACTTGCACTACTTTCTTAACACATTTATTGTGTTACTCAAATAGATAATGTGTGTGAGAACAAGTGCTCTAACAATAGAAGGTACTGATAAATCGTTATTCTTTCATGGATTATGAGTATCTCAGAGATTGACATTAGTAAAGATTTTATCAATAGTGATCTTCTTTATCATTTGTTTTCAGTATGATTTCATCATTTCCTGTTACTTTATCTGTACAAAAATTTTTTTTTTCAAAATAAGAAGAAAAAAAAACTTCAGTTGTCTAGGCCAGAGCAGTATGAAGTGACAAATTCCTCTACTTTGGCTGGTGCTATTGATAAATGATGAGTGAATAAACACAAACTGCTTATCTTTCTTGCTTTTTAAAAATCTGCCCATAATCTACTTGTAAGACATTTTTTTCTTCTTCTTACATATGTCACTTTTGAAACCTCTCTGCAGTGTAGTTTGAATGCTTGATGGCCTAGCTACATTGTTCAGATGCCAAACATATGTTTGCCTAAAAGACTATTTTACAGAGAACTCACACAAGGCAAGCATTCACACGGAGGTCAGAAGAAGACATAAAAGGACACTTTTAAGGTCTCTCTGAAGAACTTTGGAATCTATTGTAAGACATGGGAGATACTGGCACATGACTGCCCAGCATAATGTGTCTACATCAGAGAAGGCACTGTGTGCTCTAGTGAAAACTTGGTCAAAATAGTAATTCCACTAAGTTCACACGTTTTCTGATATCAGGGACCATTTTTTCTGAACTGGCTGATTAATTTGGTCAAACTGTTTGGTGCCCATAGACATTTCATTTTGATAAACCTTGAACCATTTGTTGATTGCTTTAAAAACATATTCACTGCATACCTACCCTATGCCAATGGGAAACTTGTCTTTTTCCCATTGGATTGGCTTGAGGAATCTCATTGAGAATGGAATCCTTGCTATCTAAACAAATAGCACTTTCTAATGCTTACAGAAACAATCATCTATTATGCCATGTGCCACTATTTTTTCTTAATACATGGTTTTAGTCAGAGACCTTGTTAGAACTTTCACTTCATTAAAGTTAATCACTATTGGGTAAATGCATGGAGACAGGTTGCTTTACCGACCCAACCTGCCCTTAGTTTATTGACAATTAGTTCTTATCTCTAATAGAGAAGGCATGAGCCCCAAAACACCTGTACAATTTTCTCTTGAGTTTCCAAATTGCTTATTTTAATAGACTCAGCTAATTGGATGCAAAATTCTAGCAATAACAATCCACTTCACTTTAAATTTTGGTTTACATACACACAGCAGTCACTGTTCTATAAACAATTTCCACTGCACAACACATGCTTGAAGTAGAAATAGCTACATAAATATAGAATATCATTCCAATTGACTATGATATATTTACTATAGGAAACCTCTGGATGACTCTTGTCTGTCTCATTTTAGCTTTGATTCCATTATTTGTACTTGTCTAAATTGCATGTTCCATTTTAAATTTCGTTCTTTAAAAGTGTTACCGTAACCTTGGAGCCTGAGCCTTATTCCATCTGGTCTTATCATTACTTCCCACCCATGTATTCTAGGGCTCATCAGGCATTGGTACGGAAAACTCTTCATGACCAGGCTTCTTCTCATCTTTCCATTCTTCTTTAACTTTAGTTCCTCTTTCTATACTCTATGATCCTGTTGCACCAGATTATTTGCCATTTCTTCCCACTCTGCACCTTTGTACTGGCTGCCTCCGTGACTGGAATTCTCTCCCTTCTCACCTCTTACTCAGAATCTCTGGCTTCCCTGAAGACTCAGTTCAAACACCATGTTCTGGAGGAGGCCTGTCCTAGCCCACAGCTGCTAAAACTGTCTAGTCTATGATTACCTTTTATCTAAGCTGTAATCATTTTGTATATACCTAGTTATTTACATGTTTTCTCCTCCATTCGAATCTAAGCTTCTTGAGGACAGGGATTTTTTTTTAGATTTCTTTGTATCCTTAATGCTTTACTTGTTGTGGGTTGATCAGGTACCTATTTTGTCACTAGCCAACCTTTGTCGCTATTCAATTCAATTCAATAGACATTTATTAAGCACCTACTATGTGCCAAGCACTGTGCTAAACAATGGGGACATCAAAAAGAAAGGAAGGAAGGAAGAAAAAAAAAGAAAATCCCTGCTCTCAAGAAGTTTACAATCTAATGGGGGAAGAACACACAAGAGGAAGGTGGAAAACAGGGAGTAGGGTGAACACCAGGTTGTACCTGGTGCAGAAGCATCTTCTGCCGTGGAACTGAAATCACACAGGGCTTCAGATGCAAAGTGGTGTGAGCTGGAAAAACTAGAGATGCCTTAGAGGAAGGCTTTGGGTGGAGTTGAGTGCTCTACCCTCCAACCCTCCAGTCAAAGGAGAGAGGCTTCTGAGGGAGCTGGGAAGGTGTTCAACAAACCTAAAGTTGAATTAAACTGCATTGAGAGGTTTCTGATGATCAGCTTATCATGGGAAGGGCTTCTTGCTCCTCAGAGTTGACACCAAGCAAGACAGCAGCTGCCTCAGCTGACCTCCAGTTCACATCAACAAATAGACTAATGATATGAAAGCAACAGGGGCCAGTGATAACCACTTAAAGCAGAGGAGCAAATATAGCAGTGATCAGTGCAAAATTTTATAGATCTTTTTAGTCTCTTAAAAGATTGATATAAATCTTTGCCTTGTTGAATTCCAGGAAGAACTTCCTTCTTAGAATCAAGATATACAGATCAACTGTCCATTTTCAGGTTGTTCTGTTGACATAATTTGAAATAAACATCTCAAACACATACCATTCCCTCCATTATCCTTCACTCTTTATAAACAAAGATACTATGATGTCATAGGTCTAGACCTGGAGATCAGAAAGTCATAGATGGCTTTCCCCAGCATACAAATCTCATAACATTGTTTCACTTTTGCACCAGCCTTCTACTGCATTTCTGGTGCTACCACTTTCCCAATCTTATTACTACTAGGACTCCATGGGGAGAAAGATTTTCTTCACTCCCAATCCCCTTCCTCTGCTCTTTGAATCGTTCACCAACCTCCTAGATGTTTTTAAAGGGTAAATGCTACAATGTGATGGAATAGCAGTGCAGGAATACAACAACAAATAAAAAGTCTATGAAAACACATCTGGACAAAAATAAATAAATAGGATAAATATTTTATATTTACTTGGTGTAAATATCCTGTGGAAGGATCGTCTTCCACAACTTCCTACTCTGATGTCTCATCACGATATGGAGGAAATTCGATATTCTCCAAGGCTATGTCAGCAGAGGGTAAACTCAGGCAAGTTCCACCACGCTGCAAAGGCTTTGAATCTGGCTCTAGTGATAATTTGTTGTCTAAGGATTAACCTGGCAACGTATGGAAAGGTTCATCATCAGTAGACTGGCTCCTGGCTTATGAATGCTTTTGGTCACAGGAACCAATGAATCAAAGAAACATTCAAAATTACTCTTAGGATTCCCCTTCCATTTTAGGGTAACAATGGTATGTCACACAGTGTGAGATCATCCATAAACTTTAATGCAGCTGGTTTTACTCCCAACATAGGATCTTTGTCTAGTGATCCACAAGTAGACATGATGCTTAAAGGAGCAGAATCATATCAACTGGCTCCAGCACACCCCTGATTACAAACAGAATAAAAGGGGAAAAGACTTGAAAAAATCATCATAACAAACTATTTTCTCCATCAAGGACAACAGAAACACCCTACTTGGACCTTAACATCAAAGGCCCAGATGTGTTCATAGGAAAGAAAGAAATCACACTACATACAGAAAACAAAAACAAGAGAAGTAGCTGGATTGGACAAAGTGTTTCTAGAGACCATAAAAACTGGAAGTGACATACTTTTGGGGATGTATAAAAATATATAAAAGAGGGGAAAATATTGTAAAGTGTGGAAAATGTTGTAGACAAAGACTGAGAGAACATGGCCTACTCTTCTCTCTATTCAAATTCTTTAAGAGAATCATCTATTAATCAATCAAGGACATCCACAATGAATGATTAATAGGAAATAAGCAGGATTTGATAAACTATTTCTTTACCAATTCACAGTTAAAGATTTAAATAATATAAGATCTTCCTGTACTGATTGTTTGTTGATTATGAAAAAGCATATGATTCAGTAGAGCAAAATCATTTTAGGGGCTTCTTTTTAACAACAAGTTGTTTTCAGTCTATGCATCAAAATCATTCAAGATTTCTTAAAAGATGTACTAATATAAATAATCCTATTCAATGAACCTCCAATCACACACAGGGCAAAAAATAAAAGAGGGAGATTGTGTTTGCCGAAGGTGTTTGCCACTATGATGGAGGAGATCCAGCACAAAGCCCAAGTTGAAGAGGGATTCCCTATGGGTGGTGAAATCCTACAGATGCTCTTGTTTGCAGATAGTATTATGGATTGTATCAAGCCCTAGAACATTGTGGAACCACCTGGAAGAGGTCTGTAATCACTCAAAGGATTTTGTCTTAAAGACCAAGTGTATGAAGACCACCTATTTCCTGTATTACAATATGCTTTGGGATGAACACCCTATAGAGCTCGCCTATCAAGGTTTATTTCTGGAACTGACAGTACTATAGATGAACGACAGGTTAGGCCCAAAATTGAATAGAAAGAGGAGAGTAAATAGTATTCTCTTTAGAAAATTGCAAAACGTTTTAATGACTGAATTTCCCATGGAAGTAAAAGTCCATCTTAAAAATATCAACATTCTACCGGTGTTGCCATATCATAGTGAAACATGGAATGTAATAGTCTCTGAAGAATTAAAAATGAGTATCACCCACAATCAAGCTGCAACATATAACCAAGGTATAACTCTTAGGAAAAACAGGAGCAAAAGGAACTGTATGATATATCAGAAGAGAAAACAAACTAATTACATGGTGAGGGTGAGGAATGAGAGGTGGGCAGTCAGAGTGCTCCAATTGTACCTTCCTGATGTTAGAAGAAAGCTATACAGTCCTCTGCCATGTAGGGTGAATTGCCTGTGAGGAATTTTTAGGAGGACATGGGTAAAAGTCACATAGGATGAGAAAGCATGAATGGGTTGCAATCTGCATATTAGAGAGAACAGTCAGATCAATGACATTATAGAGCTATTTGAGTGAATTTTTGAATACCTGTTAAACCTTCTCTGCCCCTCCTCCAATCTCCCAGGGACTTAAGGTCTAGAATTATTTCATTTTTGTCTTTGTAGCCCAAGTACCTAGCACAATACTCAACATCTAGTAGATATTTAATAAATGCTTATTGAACTGAGCTGAATTGAACTTATGGTTAAATTTTCTCTTTCACCTACAACATACAGACATGGTGTTGTTGTCTCTGACTACCTTATTACATGGCCTCTTTTTCTATATTTATTTGCTCTCAAGAACTGAACTTTTACCCCCTTATGGCCTCACCTTGGCTTCTTTCTCATTGGGTAAGTGGAGCTGAAAAACATAATCCAGGGCCATTTTCCCACCTATGCTGTGCAGTGTGAGCCAATTGCTTCCCTAGCTTAGGGTGCCGAGTGATTGGTTCAGGTTTGGACCTCTCTCCCTAGTGTGTATCCCTAAGACAACATGTTTTGACAAAGTTTAAATGAAAACTGCATGGGTAGTCAGCCTTACTAAAACATTCTCTGTTCTTTCTCTGATCTCCTTAGCACCACTAACATACACACACACACACACACACACACACATAGCCTTTGACTCCTCAATCTGCCCTTCTTTCCCATCCCCACCTCCACCCCTTCAGCTTGCCTCTACCATATCTCCATGCTGCTTCCCATCAGCTCAAAGAATTCTCCATAGCACTCTTCTCTAGAGAATCATAATCTCTAAGCAGCGTTGGCTTTTGAAAAGCTTCCTTTCCCTTCTTTTCCAATCAAAACTTATCAGTCATTTGCCCTATGTATCTCTTTAGGGCTCTTCTAGCGGAGTGACCAGCTAATTTCACAAACTAACTAGAACTAAGGACTTAATGGACAACAATTTATAGTAAAAACAGAAGTCATCAGTGCCTTAGCCCAACGAAGTAAGCAATGGAACAACTTCGGGCTTTTGATGAAGCACCTTTCAAATAACACCAGGCAGGCAGTTCCCCAGTTTTCTTCCACATGGGCCAACGTTGCTTTCATGTCTATGTAAAGAAGGACAGAAATCAAATTCGCTGGAAACTTGGGATCATGAACTATGAATCATACAAGACCAAGATGCCAGAACTTGATGAATTAGAATCCTTAACGATGAAGGGTGCATTGACTTCAGACTGCCTGAACTGCAGATGTGCAATTGATCAGCAGTTGTGGCTGCTTTTGTTTTGCTTCAAATACAGTTTCCAAAGAAACTTGCTCTTGTAGAATAACATGTGGGGGGTCTGAAAAGGTGTCTGCATGAGCAAAGTTATGGGTAATAAGGAGAATGATTATTTTTCCAGGAGTTTGCAAGTGAGTTTTCCGAGAGCATTAAACTGTGATGCCCCGCTATTTTCCAGGGTTTTGGTTCTTCTTATTAAAAAGAGTATTTCTTCTTAAAAAAAAAATTTCATTTACAGAAAAAAAGTTGGATTTAACTCTATAGTTTGTAAATATTTATGCATATTTCCAAAGAATACATGAACTAAACTTCATTTTTCCTGATTACTTATACACTTAATAAATCATGTTGGATCTCACATTTTGTACTTTCACAATAAAACTTTCATATGAGAATGCAATTACCCAAACAAATTGACGATGAATCAGCAGACACTTGCAAAAAAAAATTCAAGTTGAGGTATAATCCACAAAACTGACACATATTTCATTGGAAGACTGTTTTCCACTTAAAATTTTTAAAATTCCAGTCAAAAGAAAGGCATGCATTTGTGACAAACTGAGGGTTAATAAAGGCCTGCAAGACATGCCAAGTCAGTGTGTTTACCCTCTTTCTTCTGTTGCTGGCCCTTACAGGGCAAACAAGATAGGGTATAGAAAATAGTGATGACTTTGCCATTGGAGGATGTGACTGAAAGTCCAGCAGAATACCAAATCAATTCCTTTCACACAGGTACTTGAGCACCAGAGCTAGAATCGGCACAAGATCACAGGAAATAAACCCAGATGCCAACACAGAAAGGAGATAATTCCTCCTCAGGAAGAAAGGTATATTTCTCATTCCTCCCCAGAACCAACCACTTAACCAGCCCGCTCCCTACCTAAGAAATGACTGGCAAGTTATCTTCTGGGATACCTTCCCATCAATGAGAGTTCATTCTGTGTTCCTGCTCCAGATAAGCCACCTGGAATTAGGACTCAGATCACAAGGCAGGCCATAATCAGTGTGTTAAAAGCTGAGTGAATTCTCTGAGAAAGCCTCCTTGATGATCAGTTGACATAATGGATAAATTGAAAGGAGAGTTAGCAAGAAAACGCTACATATGAAAATGCCAAAATAGTAATCCAAACTGTAATCACAGGTACTTGAGTTTGGAAGGGAAAGTTTTGGGGGAGAAGTAGGTAGAAGGTGTCTCACCCCTTCGGACTGCAACAGTCACTGAAGGCTCAGATAAACCCAGTAAAGAAAGTTGAGGGATGAATGTATAAGCTTTGGGATTTTGTAACTAACCATGATATAAAGAGAGGATGGAGCTCACCTATTAGGTGCACCCACTGTCAGGCTTTTAAGGTGTCATTTGGACCGGGAGTCAACAAACCATGGCCCAAAAACATCTGTTTTTGTATGACAAGAGCTAAGAATACTGTTGTTATTGTTGTTTTATTTTTTAATAGATTAAAACTTTATTTTAAAATGTAAAAACACTCAGCTTACCCATTGGATCATAAATATAGAGCTAAAAGGACCATAAGATGATATTTAGTTCTTTATTAGGAAATTGACGCCCTCAGAAAAGGATGCCCAAAACTTCAGAGAAGGTCACCCAGATACTAAGGAGTAAAGCCAGGCCTCAAAACCTAGTTCTTCTGATCCCAAATACAGTCTTCATTCTATTGCACTATCCAGTCTCTCCTAACATACTGAACCATAAGTCAAACTTATCAGTTCAAAGTGTTATTTTGTTTTTGTTTCTTACCACAATGTACCTTTTCTTTTTGATGGACAATATGGAATAGTGGAAGAGTACTAAAACTTGAAAGCAAGAAACCTAGACTCTTATTTTGACTCTGATATTTACTAACTGTGTAATTGTGAGCCATGCATGACATTTTCAGGCCTTACTTTCCTCATCTCTAAAATGGGATGATAATAATACTTGTTCCACTTATCTATTAGATATTTTTCTATGAAGAAAATGCTTTTTGAACTTGAAGGTCTTATAGCAATGTGGGTTTTTTATCATTCTCTTCTCTTCTTTTGCTTTTCTTACACTGATTGTCTTTCTTAGGCAAAGGGGGTCCCCCCAAAACTTTGCTTTTTCTCTAATTCATGATTTTAGAACCAGATTTCAAGTGAATCTCAAACTTGCTTCAATTCAATTCAACATACCATTATTAAGCATCAAATGCTTTAGCTTCTCTTTCCTTCTCTTCAGTAGACCTTGAGAAATAAGCTAGCAATCAAGCTGAGCTCATGTTGTGTTTTTAGTACTTGACTGTCAGAAGGTCTCTCTCTATTTTTTGCTGGCTGTTTGTAGGATGTTTGCAAGGACCCCAGGGAGAGACTCTGCTAATGAGTTACAGACTGCCTAATCTATCCAATTCTTTGACTATCTGTCCAATCTTCCTAAGTTCTTAACCTCATGCTTCCTCTTTCCTCCTACTAGTTGTCCTTCTGGGAGACACTGGATACTGGAGATGAAACATTTTAATCCCAGCGCCTACAGCCTTGTCAATATGTACAACTCAGGAGCCTGTTGCTTTGTTTATCTTCTCTACTTGTCTAGTGGGAGGCTTTTCATAGTAGGAAAACTTCATAATGTAGCTCTTGGAAAATATCTGAACATAGCCCCTCTTTTTTTTCATCCCAGTCATCAAGTCAGGGACATAAAATATAAAACTTGGACTGTTACACTTAAAAGTGAAGCAATATATTTTGAAAATAGACATTTTTTTTTTCACTTGGGTGATGGGGCAAATATTTTTTTCCACTTTGATCTCATTGTGGAACGATCAGTCTTCCTTTGACTATCATTTGTTCTCTTATCGTCTGAAAGGGTTCTCAAACGAAAGAAAAAAAAATTGGAGCTTGGAACAATTTCTTTAGCTGTGATGTAGAATTGCCTGGCTTTGACCCTTGGTCAAGTCATGACTTGTTTTTGACAAAATGAAAGAGATTGAAGGAAATGAGATTTGAAGACATAATGTTGATACATGCCTTCCGTCTTTTAGTTGGATTTTCATTTAACACAAAGGGTTTCAGCAAATAGAAAATGCCTGCTACATATTAAGATTGAGCTTATATAACCTGACAGCTCATAGAATTATGGGCTTAAAAAAGGAAGAGACCTTAGGATCATAGATTTAACAACAGAAAGGAAATTAAACATCATCTAGTTTAACCCTCTCATTTTACAGATGAGGACACTGAAATCTAGAGAAGTTAAGTAATTTGCTCAAAGTTATACAGCTACTAAGTGGAAGAAATGGGAATTGAAATCTCAGTCCCTGTTCTTTTCAAATCAATTGCTTTTTCCACTGTAACACCAGTGTGCTCAAAATACCCCATGGAAGTAAATCCTGGACATTGTGTATAATGAGAATTAGAATAATTCTTGATCTTTGGTACGGCAACATCTCTCCTTTGAACACAGAGTTCCTATTTACTTCAAAGGGACTCTATCTATGGAGGAGGTATAGAACCAAGCCAAGGGAAATGAATTGGGCGGAATAATTCTTGTCTCAGTGGAGCTGTTCTTCAGAGCTGAACTTTTGTGAGTGTTGGAATGAGGTATGTGTTAGATGCAGGGAGTGTCTGAGCTTCAAAGAATATAGGACATAGCATGTAATATCTTACATCACTTCTAAAAATCTGTACTGAAACAGGTTTTTCTCTGATTAGGGCTAGTCCTCCAAAGTTCAAAAGTGCAATATAGTTCATATTGACCATATCCCCTGTGTATGGAAGGATCAAAAGCCACCAATAAATATTTTTATTTCTTATTTGTAGACATTGGTTTCACATCTTCAATTTTCTTGATCTGTCATGTGCCTAACTAACTATCATAGTTTTTTTTTTTTTAAGTACATTTCCTTCACTCACATATTTCCTCTGACCTAATATATTGGCTGGGCATTTTCAATTCAAATATTTGTCAGCCTGAACCCCAAGTCTTACAAAGAAGGCCTTGTTAACTGAAAAATCAGCACATATAAGTGACACACAGGAATTTACTTGATCTCCACAGGTTCAGAATTTTAAAAGGAACTGGAGCTTTCTGTTGTCTGAACTTCACATAGAGGCTAAAAATAAACAAAGAACATGAAAATGCACTCAGAAAACGGTGCTTCTGGTGAATGTGAAGCATGTAAAAGACCTTACAATTCAATAGATTTATTGAGCATCAAACACTTGTGTTGGCCTTAATATCTACCTTCCTTATTTCCCCTTGCTGTAAAATAGGGATAATAATAGCACCTACTTCACAGGGTTGTTGTGAGAATCAAATAAGAAAATATTTGTAAAAGGCTTAACATAGTGCCAAGCGCATAGCAGGCATTTAATAAAGTCTTATTCTCTTTCCTTCCCTTGGTTTATTGCTCTAGTAAATAGTTCACTCTTATTTCTAACCTAAAAAATAATCTGTTTGCACTAATAGCCAAAATGTAATAGACTAAATTGGCCAAGAAATTCATTGGGGGGGTGCACATGTTATTGTGCTGTTTTATAGTCATACAATATTTTTCAAGAGATTTATCTAGTGCTCTGCTCATGAGATATGAATTCTTAAAAAGTGTGGATTTGGCAAATACAGAAAGCTTTGGAAAAACAACCTCACTGCCATGAATTTCTATAACTTCAGAGAATGTTTTTTTAGGAGAAATAGGGAGAGAGAAGAGATAGAGGTGGGGGGTGATTGTGGGCTTTTTCAAGTGAATTATAAATAGTTATCCACACAGGAGGAGAAATGTAAACATTGTCTCCCCTTGAGATTTTTTTTTTCTTTTGGTCTTTCTATCCCCAGCAGTGACTGCCATGTAATAGGAGCTTAATAAATACTACTAGATGGATTGACAATGAGAAAAGCATTGCTAATCAGAAGACAGAAATCCTAATACCAATATTGTTACCTATTTCTGGTGCTACGCTTCATCTTTCTTGGCCTGAGTTTACGGATCTTTAAAATAAAAAAGCTGGATTTTTAAGGTACCTTTCAATTCTAAGTTGATGGTCTTGGGAACTTTAGACAATGCTTCCTTTGAGTGAGAAGATAGAAACAAAAAGAAGGAAAGGAGAGACAGAGACAGACAGGGGCAGAGATACAAACAGAGAAAGACAAAGACAGAGAGCTAGAGAGAGACAGAAACAAAGAGATATCAATAGAGAAGTTGACAGAGAAAAGGAAAATATATTGTGGGCATTTCAAGTGGGTGACAAATTGCTATCACCACACCCAATATTTGAAGAGTCAGTGAAGTATAATACAAAAACCCCAGATGTCAAGAAGCAATTCTATTGGGTAGCTATGTGACTTTAGGCAAGTTATTTCAAGCCTCTAGGCCTTTCATTATCTGTAAAATGAAGGTATTAAACTGATTCCTTCCTGCCATATTATATGAATCCAAGTGAGTTCTTGGGTGACAGAGACACATCCTATACAAAAAGCAACATGTTCCCTCACAATGAAGGTTGGACTAGAAGATGGTACCTCCAATCCCTTCCAGCTCTAAAATGCTGTGATTTCAAAGCTTAGCTGTGAGAGCTACACTAAAGATGTCCCAATTCATTCCAATAATTTTGGTTTTTTGCCAGTGTCACTACCATGAATATTATCAAAGTGGCAAGAGCATCGTTAACTATGAGCATCACCTCTAGATCAGCCTAGCAGGAAAGTTTTATTAAATTGTAGGGTGTCTAGTATCACTGCCAGTCATTGGATTCTCACCATCCCTGTGACTTTCTGGACTAAAGTGCCCCTCCTCCTAGGCTATGATTCCCCTATGTGGTCCCTAACCCTGTCCCCATCCTTCTTAGAATGTAAGCTCTTTGAACAGGAGCTACTTTTTGAATTTGTATCCTCAGGATTTATAAAGTGCTTGGCAAATTTGTTGTCTTTCAGTCTTTTCAGTAGTATCTGACTCTTCATGATCCCATTTGAGGTTTTGTTTGCAAAGATACTGGAGCGGTTTGCCATTTTCTTTTCCAGCTCATTTTACAGATAAGGAGACTGAGGCAAACAGAGTTAAGTGACTTACCCAGGGTCACACAGCTAGTAAATGTCTGAATCCAGATTTGAACTCAGATCTTCCTGACTCCAGTCCTGGCATTCTATCCATTGAGCTACCTAGCTGCCTGGTGGAGGCCAGCAGATTGGTAAAGAGCCTGAAGATCACATCTCTGAATGGCCTTTCCACTCTTTATAGGAAAGGCATAATATAACAGGTAAATATTAGGCAGTGCCATAGTCATATTTAGCAAAAAACATATTTCATTGATTATGGAATGCTATAGTCTAATTTAATTATAAAATTTAAATTTTAAGTTGTTCTCCCCCAGAGGAAAAACTACTAAAAACTACTGGTTTTCTGGAAAGACTTACATGAACCAATGCAAAGTGAAGTAAACAGAACTAAAATAATGTTCACAGTAACAGCAATATTGTATAATGATCAACTATGAATCACTTAGCTATCCTCAGCAATACCATGATCCAAGACAATTCCAAAGGACTCATGACTAAAAATTCTTTCCACATCCAGAGGAAGAGTTATTAGAGTTTGAATGTAGATCAAAGCATGCTATTTTCACTTTTTTGTGTTTTTTGTTTGTTTTGGTCTATTTCTTCTTTCACAACATAATTAATACGGCAATATGTTTTATATGCAAGCATATATGCAAGCTACATCAAATTGTTTAACATCTTAGGGAAGGGGGAACTAAGGGAGGGAGGGAGAAAATTTGGAATTCAAAATTTCTTTAAAATGAATGTTAAAAATTATCTTTACATGTAGTTGGAAAAAATAAAATACTATAAAAAATAAAAAGGAAAACAAACAAACAAATAAAAAGAAAGCTACTGGTTTTGACCATAATTGTGTAACTTCATTGGTATAGAGAAATTCCAATGAGGAAAACTTCTCTACTAAAACACATGAGCACTTGTTCTATAGGAGAATTGTCTGGAGCACTGAGAAGTTAAAGGACTGGCCTGAAGATAGAGGCAAGACTTTGTTCCCATCCTGATTTGCAGGCTAGCTTCTTATTCATTGTCCCACACTGCCTCTCACTAAAAAACTTAGGAATACAAAAATCAGAAGGAAATGGAAAATTATGGTAAGACAAGGACTCTAAAGTCTCATAGATTTTAGTATACAAAGTTTAAAATTTCTTCTTCAATTAAATATATTCAATATACAATATGAATAAATTTTTCCAACCTTTGCTATTTAGCACCTCTAGATTTCTATTAACTTAATGAGATTAAATATTTTAACTTATAGTAATAATTCTCATTAGTGATTAGGTCCTTAGGCCAAATTATCAAGAAGGAGAAAAGATTTGGCTTTAAACTTGTCATAGGTGCTAAAAAGACAACCTATGTAGCCAAGAACCTTGTAGTAATAACAACTTCTTTAACTCCAACAGGAAAAAAAATTTGAAATCCCTCGGGATAAGTGGTCTTTGAAACAGACTGAAATGAGACCAACAAGAGTCAGGATTCAGTTTATCCCCACTCATTTTTAGTGGCCAGATGGCTAGCCATTAGAAGTGAGAAGAGAAGGCAATTAGAGACAGGAAATCTGCCTGTATTTTGAAAGATGAGTTCACTTGATCAAGACAGTATGAAAGTAGTACAAGGCCATGGATGGCAAGTTTTCAAGCTTTCTGTCCTTTGGGAAGCTCTAAGACCAGGACGTCTCACTGATTTAAAACTTAAAATAGCATGGAAATGTTTGCAATAAATTGAGAAATAATAGTTAATAATAGCTAATAAAGAGAGAGGCTTTAATGTTTGCAAATAGCTATTTCAGTCTCCCTCACAATACCTCTACAAGGTAGAGGTCTGACACACAGTAGGGAACTCAAACATGTTTATTGATTGATTAGAATCATTTTACAGATGAGTAAACTGAGGCACAGTGCTATTAAATGACTTTCCCATATTTACAGAACTGGTAAGGTCAGGAATAGATGAGATTCTCCTCACTCCAAGTTGTTCCCTAATCTGTCTACAGCTCCTTTTCACAAGTCATATTGTGGCTCCAAATTTATTTTCCTCCTCCCCACCCCACTTCACCCAGATATGGATACATGAACCATGATCAAATCAACTCTGACATTCCCCTGAATGACTCGGGCTTCTCCTACCCCTATCCCCACCACTCTTAGAATGTAAGCTTTTTTAAAATAGGAGTTACTTTTAAATTTATATTCCCAGATTTACGAAGTGCTTGCCAAATAGAGTTAATAATTTTTAATCCATTTATTCATTATTATAAGTGGTGTGCTTTTTAAGTTGAATATAATTTGCCTTTGCCTTTTTTCTAAGCCTCTCTCTCCCCCCACCAAAAAAAAATCCATTAAATCCAAGAAAGAATAAGCAAAGAAAAGGACAATTGCCTATTTTTGGCAGTGAGATGCTTCATAATCACATGTATTTTTTTTTTCAAAATACTTTCAAGGGCAAGAGACATAGGGTACCCAGAGACCCTGCATTAGGTCAAAGATTTAGAAAATCTATGGAGTTATCCTCTTTGCTCCAGCATGTCTATACAAACTTCTGAACCTTTAATGTAATTTAAAGCAATTGTCCCCAAGGGGAGGTCTGCAAATGTGACCAGCTGCATCAAAATAGTTGAACTACCCGAGGAAACTAACGGGGTTAGAAAAATTCAAGAGTCAATTTCTTGACATACTTTCTGGTCAAGAGTCATGTTCCAGAATTTATATTTATTAATATTGCTGCATTTTGGTCAGACTCCCACAGGAAATCCTGAGGAGTGTATGTCTCTGGCATGTTTTATCTAAGATAGTTCCATCCCTTCAGGCTTGCACACTGAAGTAAGTACCTTTGAAAAGCTCTGGTCTTTAATAGAAGCCGAGGATGACAACAAGCAGGAACTTCAACACTCTGGGAAGACAATCTCCCTACTTTCTCTAGTTATCATTAAAATGTCTTTTAGACATAGGTCATAACTGGAAACCTATAAATGATGTCTCTGTATTAGGCACTTCCCACAGAGCTGGAGTCCCAAGTGATTAAAATTTATCACATTGTTCTTCTGGTTACAAATACTGCTGATACGTGTCATTACTTAGAGAGGGCTGGTCATAACATTTTGATTTACATCCAAAGATTTTTTTTGGTTGTTGTTGTTCTGGGCTTCCCATAAAACTTTCTTCTTGATTTTTGTTTGGAGAGACAGAAAGAGAGAAAGAGAGAGACAGAGAGAGAAGGGGGAGAGAGAGAGAGAAAGAAAGGGAGGGAGTGAGAGAGAGATAGAGAGAGAGAGAGAGAGAGGTCTAATCTACTTCTTTGAAAGAACAAAGAAATGGGGTGACTACTTTATTTTCTAGTTTTAAATTGTGCTTTTTATAATATATTACCTGGTACGATGCTTCTAATTTTCCACTGATTTCTTTGTGGACATATTTAAGAGAAGGTTGAGTCTTGGGCCTAAGGTTTGTAATGTGCAGGCAGTTTCAAGGCATGCTGTCATATTGGAAAATGTGTTGTGGAATCTGGCCCCAAAGAAGAATTGAGAAAATTCCCCTTTCTCCCTTTATTGTAAATGTGGGGCACTATGGGCATGGAATGTTGTATATATTGTCAGATGCCGTCAATGGCTTGGTCTTCGGTTGTTGTTCACATTCAAACTCTTCGTGATTCCATTTAGGGTTTTCTTGGCAAAGATATAGGAGCAGTTTGTCTTTTCTTTCTCCAGATCATTTTATAGAAGAGGAAACTGAAGCAAACAGTGTTAAGTGACTTGCCCAGGATCACACAACTAGTAAGTGTCTGAGGCCAGATTTAAACTCAGGTGTTCCTGATGGCTCGCTCTTTCTTTCTCTTTTTTGCATTCTTTGTTGATCCTTTAAAATAAAGGGTGAGGGATATATTCAAAAATATATATGACATAAAAACAAAGGTATCAATAAAAAAAAGAAAAGTATTTTAAAAGAAGGTCAGAGGAGGAAATGAAAAGTTGTGTTGTAGAACAGATAACTGCTGCAACTGTGCTTTATCATAATGCCTTCCATTTATCTAATGTTTTATGTTCACCTCCACCCTTAGAATCTCTAGCTTCCTTCAAAGCACTACTCAGGATCCCCTCCTACACTAGACCACTCCTGATCCCCCCAGCTATTAGCAGTCACTGCCCCTCCAAATTATTTGTACTTTCATGTTCATATTTGTGCCCCCAGCACCAAAGACAGTGTCTTGCATCTAGTAGGTGTTTAATAAATATTTGCTTGATTCAAACTTAGGTCCTCTGACATCAAGTCTGAAAGTCTCATTGCAAACAAGTCAGTTGTGGTCCTTAGGAGTCCTAGGTTCCTTCTATGTAAGCTCTTGGGGAAGCAGAAACTTCAAGTTTATTATTCTCAGTTTATAGAAGAGAAATTAAATTTCTTGCTTAACGTCACCCAGCTAGTAAATTGCAAAGTGACATCTTGTGATCCCAGTTTTACATTCATTGGTCTAGATACATTAGTACTTCTTAGAAGTTTACCTATATAGGTAAAAGATAGAGTTTTAGTTCTTATTGGATTTCTTAAACAGGGAAACATTGGGCTGGAATTATTGGTTGTAAGGTAGATATTGACTCAGAAAAACATTATGTGGACCACTTTTCTGTCTATCCAGTGATTGAAAGGTAATTTGAGATGACTTCTATCTAAAGTTGATTGTCTTTAGATTTCGCTCTTGAATTTTGAATTCTCATGCAATGCACAAATGACATCCAGCTATGAGGAAAGGAATTAGAGCAAGATCCTAAAGGAGTTTTACTTTGAGCTGCATTAAAATAAGAGCATGATTCTTATCCCCAGAAAGCTGGTGATACAGTGATGATTTTTTTTTAACCATAGCAGTTCACAATGACCATTTCTAAGGTGTGAAAGAGTTTTAATCTGTGATGGTGAAGGGAGCACTTACATAAATGAAACCTCTGAATCCTTGAAATAAATGGTATTATATGATTAGTCACTTTTAGCTACGAAAAGAGTATGCAAACACAAAAATGTTCCAAGCATTTCAACCAATACACACAAAAGAGAAATCCAAAGTTTTTCCTAAATTGCTTGCACAAAACCACAAACTACAGCATGACATTGTAACTATCAGCTACATTTTGAAAGGAATGATATTTAAAGATGCCCAGAAACTGTCAATCATATTGTTAGAAGCAAATGTAAAAATGACCATTTTTTTCTTCCCACTTGAAATTCAGGGGTCACAAGTGACTAGGGCATTAGGTAGGCAATATAAATGGCCAGTTCTGGGATTTTTCCAGGACAAAATGTACTAGCTCTTTCCATTTCTAACATTGTTGGCTCAGCATAACTTTTGGAGTGAATCCCTTTTTCAATAATATCTTACAGTGCTATAGTCATTTTTATGTTGAAAAAAAAAAAGCCAGCTGGTAGCTAGGAGAAATAAAGTGGAGGACTGTTGATGGGAGGAAAAAAATCACAGAACCATGATCCAAGCCAAATATTATTACAACATACTCCAAGAGCTTGACCTAATTATTTTGTTCTACAGAGATATTGTAATATAGAATCTTATACTGAGTTGAAAACAGGCATAGAGATTGCCTGGTCTAACAGATACAAAGCTGAGGCCCAGAGAACTTAAGAGTCACATAATAGGTCAGTGACAAAGAGGGTACTAGAACTCTGGTCTCCTGGCACACAGATCAACACTCTTCCACTGGAGTAGTGACTACACCATTCTGTTCTCTCTAAAAGCCAAATATCATTGGAAATTAATGGATATTGGCTGTGATGAACACAAATGGAAAATTAGAGAATCACAGAATTTGAGAACTGGAAGCAACCTCAGTGACCATATTTGAACACTTTCAAGGAGGAGGAACCCATCTAACCATAATCTTAACTTTGAATTATATCCAAGCAAATGTCATCAAGATGATGTTAAATACTGTCAATTTGTTCCATGCTTGTTCAGTTTTCCTGGGAATGTATGTCATTGATGAGATTTATAGTATCTTTTCTGCAATCAGGTGTTTGTATTTTCTTGACCTAGTAAAGCTAGAAATCAATGACATCCTGAGACCAATAGATATAAGCATTGTATAAAGAACATTAGACTTAATAAAAGAAGACATGGATTCAAATCTCAATTTGGCCACTTATTAGCCACATACCATTGGACCAAACATTTTAGCTCTCTCGGTCTTGGTCTCATCATTTGTAAATTGGGGCTAGTAGTATATGTACAAGGCAGCAAAAGTGACACGGAGTAGAGAGAGCAGGGCCTAAAATCAGACTCATCTTCCTGAGTTCAAATTTGGCCTCAAATATTTCCTAGCTAGGTGACCCTAGGCAAGTCACTTAACCCTGTTGGCCTTAGTTTTATCTATAAAATGAGCTGGAGAAGGAAATGGCAAACCACTCCAGTCTCTTTGCCAAGAATACCCCAACAGGGGTCACAAAAAGTCAGACACAACTGAAAAATGACAAAACAACAACAATTTTTGTACTATCTACCTCATAGGATTCTTATGAAGATGAGGATATTTGCTAAATGTGAAGCACAGTCTAAGGGTGAACTGTGGCTATTGAGAAGCAAATGGAATTTCTATAACCCAAGTTTTGAAAAGCATCTGGTCAACCATGTTTTGAACCTAAATTTGCCAGTAATTGTTAAATGCATTGTTAGAAGAAAAAAATGGATCTCATAACTTTCCCTAGAATGCAGATATATTCATTGGAATAGGCAGTAGTCTCTCAAAGGTTGGGGCAGAGCAGCCTCAATCCATACCCAAGTATATGTTTAGTCATTTTATTGTCAGAGCAGCTTTTGTATTCCAAATTCTGATCTAATCCTAGACCTTATTTTAGCTGATTTTTCAATCTAACTATATAAAAAAGGACAAACCCTACTCCCATAAAGCATATGGTCTGTTGAGTGGGAAGAGAGAGAATTTCTAAAAATTACTTCTGCCTCCTCTTTCTGACTCACATTTATCTAAAAATAAAAGGGAAACTAGGGGGAAAATAAATGTAAAAGAAATAACTTGCAATCCTTTGTCTCTGAAGAGAGAACAAGATAATTTTCCTTTATGGACTACAGTTAGTTTTACTTTTCAAAATAACCTTTCAACCCTTCTAGCCCTAACACTGGAATATAAATCAATGAATGAAAACTCTTCTCTCTTCCTTTTTTCCCATATCAATCTCAACATGCCACCAGAATGTTCTTCATAAAACTGTGCTGTATAACTATTTAAAGGAGGGAAAAAAAATGGAGACACTGTGATTCCAGTTAGTTAGGCAGAGGACTGACAAAAGGCTATGAGTTCTGAGCTTTCATCCACAATTGTTTTCTGTGTGACCTCCAAAAAAGTAACCAAGCCTTTACAAACAAGTTTTTGGTTTTTGTTTTATTTTTAAATCTGAAAAATTGGTTGGTGAGCCTTTTCACTCTTAAGAGAGGATAAACAAGTGATTGTAATTCATCTTAGAAGCATAAATGTTAATTTATGATCCATGAATTTAAATTTATGAAAAGGAAAGAATAATTGAATAGTTACTGAGACAAAAGACTTGCAATATAGAAGGAAAAGATAAAAGACTTTCTCTAATCTGCGGCCAGTTATACAAAGCAAACTGACAGAAGCCTTAGAGATTTTTTTTAGAAGTTCATAGTAACTTTGAAAAACTCTGATAGAGATAAGCACCTTCATGGTGCTGTGGATAAAGTGCCACACCTGGAGTCAGGAAGACTCATTTTCCTGAGTTCAAATCTGACCTCAGACATTTATTAGCTGTGTGATCCTGGACAAGTCATTTAACCCTGCCTGCCTCAGTTTCCTCATCTGTAAAATGAGTTGTAAAGTATTAAAAAAAAAAGGAAATGGCAAAACCACTCTAAACCTCTGCCAAGAAAACCCCAAATGGGGTCACAAAGAGTTGGGCATGACTGAAACAACTTAACAATAACAACAATGGGGATTCAGAGATTCATTCATCCAATAACTATTCATTGAAGGGGATGGAGTCAACATGGGAGGGGGGCGGAGCCAAGAGGGCAGAGTAAAAGCAGTGACTTACTTGAGCTCTCCCCCAAACCTCTCCAAATACCTATTAAAAAATGACTCTTAACAAATTCTAAAGCAGCAGAACCCACAGAAAGACAGAATGAAACAAATTTCCAGCCCAAGACAGCCTGGACAGTTGATCAAAAAGGTATACTGCGCCAGGCTGGGAGAGGAGTGCAGTTCGGCATGGGTGCGCAGGCCTCAGCAAACCTGGGGCAGACCATGGGCAGCTATGACAGTTTCCAGACTTCTCAACACATGAACACCAAAGACAAATTAGAAGGTCAGTAGGAAAAGTCTGTGTCTGCGGTGGTGAGAGAGAAGCCAGTCCCAGCCCCAGTCCCAAGCTTGGGCCCTGGGGCAGCAGCTGACTCCAAAGTTTCTGGCCCACAGACTGAGGGAGAATCTAATGGTTGATCAGAGGGGGATCACAGAGATCTCTCTCTGCTGATGCAGGATTCTATTGTTTTGCTTGTGCTTAGATCTGGGTCACAGTTCCAGGTGGCGGTCCTGGGGCAAAGAGGAGCGCTGGCGTGGTGGAACTCGTAGTGGCTGTGGAGAAGAAATCCTCCCTAACATTTCCAAGACAGAAAAGAGTGCTTGGGGTCACTCATAGACTAGTGCACAGGCCAAGAAAGGAGTAAACACCTCAAACTTGATCATGGCACCTTGGAAGAACTGAAAATTTACAGGTCCCTAGAAGTATCTCTGAAAATAGCTGCACAAAACCTCCAAAGCTTGGGACAGTATATTCTCCACACTGGAAACAGATCCCTACCTTAACAAAGAGTTTATAACTCAAGTAATTGACTGGGATCATGACCAAACTTCGCAAAAAGAGTCAGACCATAGAATCTTACTTTGGTGACAAAGAAGATCAAAACATGCAACCAGAAGAATACAACAAAGTCAAAACTCCTACATTCAAAGCCTCCAAGAAAAATATGAATTGGTCCCAGGCCATGGAAGAGCTCAAAAAGGATTTTGAGAAGCAAGTAAGAGAAGTAGAGGAAGAACTAAGAGTGATGCAAGAAAATCATGAAAAACAAATCAACAGCTTGCTAAAGGAGACCCTAAAAATACTGAAGAAAATAACACCTTAATAAATAGCCTAACCCAAATGGCAAAAGAGGTCCAAAAAGCCAATGAGGAAAAGAATGCCTTAAAAAGCAAAATTGGCCAGATGGAAAAGGAAGTCCAAAAACTTACTGAAGAAAATACTTCCTTAAAAATTAGAATGGAGCAATTAGAAGCTAGTGACTTTATGAGAAATCAAGACACTATAAAACAAATTCAAAAGAATGAAAAAATGGAAGAGAATGTGAAATATCTCACTGGAAAAACAACTGACCTGGAAAATAGATCCAGGAGAGATAATTTAAAAATTATTGGACTATCTGAAAGCCATGATCAAAAAAAGAGCCTAAACATCATCTTTCAAGAAATTATCAAGGAAAACTACCCTGATATTTTAGAACCAGAGGGCAAAATAGAAATTGAAAGAATCCATTGATCTCCTCCTGAAAGAGATTTCCAAGGGAAAACTCCTAGGAATGTTGTAGACAAATTCCAGAGTTCCCAGGTCAAGGAGAAAATATTGCAAGCAGCCAGAAAGAAATAATTCAAGTATTGTGGAAATACAGTCAGGATAACACAAGATTTAGCAACTTCTACATTAAGGGACCGCAGGGCCTGGAGTATAATATTCCAGAGAGCAAAGGAGATAGGATTGCAACCAAGAATCACCTACCCAGCAAAACTGAGCATAATCCTTCAGGGAAAAAAATGGACATTCAGTGAAATAGAGCATTCTTGATGAAAAAGACCAGAGCTGAATAGAAAATTTGACTTTCATATACAAGACTCAAGAAAAACATGAAGAGGTAAATGGGGAAGAGAAATCATAAGAGACTTATTAAGGTTGAACTGTTTACATTCCTGCATGGAAAGATGATATTTGTAACTCATGAGACCTTTGTCAGTATTAGGTAGTTGGAGGGGGGAAAATTATATGTATAGATTGATAGATAGAGGGCACAGAGTGAGTTGAAGATGAAGGGGTGATATCTGGAGAATAAAATTAAGGGGTGAGAGAAGATTATATGGAGAGAAGGAGAAAGGGAGAGGTAGAATGGGGTAAATTCTTTCACATAAAAGAGACAAGAAAAGGCTTTTACAGTGGAGGGGAAACAGGGGGAAGGTGAGAGGGAATGAGTGAATCTTATTCTCATCAGATTTGCTTAAGGAGAGAATGACATACACCCTCAATTGGGTATGGAAATCTATCTTACCCTACAGGAAAATGGAGGGGGGGGAAGGGGACAAGAGAGCAGGAGGATGATAGAGGGGAGGGCAGATTGGGGGAAAGGGTAATCAGAAGCAAACACTTCTAAGGAGGGACAGGGTCAAAAGAGGGAATAGAATAAATGGGGAGCAGGGTAGGATGAAGGGAAATATACTTAGTTTTTCACAACATGACTACTATGGAAGTGTTTTGCGTGACTGCACATGTATCGAGTTGCTTGCCTTCTTAATGAGGGTGGGTGGGGAGGGAGGAAGGGAGAAAATTTGGAACCAAAAGTTCTAAAAACAAAAGTTAAAAAAAATTGTTTTCACGTGCAACTGGGAAATAAGATATACAGGAAATAGGGTATGGAAATATATCCTGCCCTATAGGAAAATTGAAGGTGAAGGGGATAAAAGGGGGGGGAGAGATAGAAGGGAGGGCAGATTAGGAGAAGGGGTATTCAGAATGCATCCCATCTTGGTGTGGGGGTAGGGATAAGATGGGGAGAAAATTTGAAACTCAAAATCTTGTGGAAGTGAATGTTGAAAACTAAAAATAAATAAATAATATTGTAATAAATAAATAAAAAGAAAAACAGTCATTGAGTACCTACTAAGTATAGGATATTGTGACAGTTACTATAATGGGAACAAATATGTAAAAGGGGACAT
Organism: Vombatus ursinus; assembly: GCF_900497805.2. Classification (NCBI taxonomy): domain Eukaryota; kingdom Metazoa; phylum Chordata; class Mammalia; order Diprotodontia; family Vombatidae; genus Vombatus; species Vombatus ursinus. The sequence goes on along the minus strand of NW_020948910.1, from coordinate 16,010,102 downwards.
TGGGAGATTTCTGAGCTGGGTATTGACATGATCAATACAATACTTTAGAAAGAGAAATGTCCCTGGCCTCAAGAAGCTTATAATCTAGTAGGGAAGAAAGATACATGAGTAAATATTATAAAGATATACTAAAAAGAAGTATGCAACAAGTGCCATATAAATCATATTGTTTAACCTGTGCCAGTCACAGTTTCCTCATCTGTAAAAAGTGGGATTATAATGGTACCTACCTCATGGGGTTGATATAAAGAGCAAGTGAGATGACATGTTTTACATTTTGCAAACTTTAAAGGGCTACATAAATGCTAATTGTTTTTGTTGTTGATGTTGTTAAGGAGATATAGAAGTGGGGAGGTGTCACTTTGCACTAAGGAAGATATGATGGAGAATGTCATTTGGGCCTTGAATGATGAGTGAGATGCTATTAAAGAAAGATGGCAAAAATAACCAACCAGGCAAAGGGATAGGCATGAACAGAGTTAAGAATCAAGCGAAAATATTGTGTGTTCAGGAATTGCAAAATTGTCCAGATTACCTAATGCATCGAATTTATAAGCAAAAGTAGTAGATATAAATCTGGAAGGGTAGGCTAGACCCTAATTGTGGAGAGTCATGAAAGTCTTCCTAAGGAATTTGAACTTTAATCAGTAGTCAGCGGGGAGACATCAAAGGTTTTTGAGATGGGTAATGGTTCAATCAAAGTGATGTTTAAATGGATTGGGGATAGAGATAGGAGGTGGGGATAGCATTTAGAAAGTTATTGCGATACTCTTGCCATGAGTTGATAAGGAACTTACATTGGATATTCATTCTAGGTATCATAGAATCATACATTTAAAGGGGATATTAGAAATCAACAAATCCACATCATTTATAACCAGGTCTTTGGCAAAAAGCATAAAGATTTTTTAAATAAAAGCATTGTTTCCATTCATTTTGCTAGTAACAAATGCCAATTGCCATTAGGGAAACATTCATATTCGATCCTCAACTGCAATCCTCTGCCCATGCTTCATAATGGCATGGAGGTAGCCCTGGTTTCTCAATGGTAGCAGAGGAGTTTTGGCACATCCTACCAAGTTGGAAAGGCTTCAACTGCAGGCCCAGTGAGGGTCAGCATGTCCGTTATCCAAAGACCAGCCTAGCTAAGTTCTGATAGGCCTATCACCTGGTTGGCTAGAAGGGGATGGGTATATTTTTTTGGCCACATCAACTTTCAAAAGCCACCTACTAAATTATAGAGAGGTTGTGATCTGCATTGGCAGCAGTACTCATATGGCAAAATTACTAATTCCTGGAGTTCCAAAGTCAGATACCTGATATTCTGGGAGCTCGAATAAAAGAAAAATAAGCAGTGTTGTTACCTAATGTTTGGTTACTATTTAATGAATTAATATTCTAAAGAATTGTATTTTCTGGAGAGTTAAAATATAATAATGATGATAATAATAATGGCTATTGTTATTATTATACCTTGTCTTTGTATAGCCCTTTAAAAATTTTAAATCACTTTCACAAATATTATTTCATTTTATCTTAAATTATACACTTCCATCTTTCACCATTTAGCAAGATAAGCTCAAAATGGATACATGACCTTGATATAAAGGGAGATGTCATAGAAAAATTAGAAGAACATGGAACATACCTATCAGACTTATGGATAGGAGAATAATTTATAAATAAACAAGAGACAGAGAGTATTGTGAGGTATAAAATGGATAATTTAAATTACATTAAATTGGAAGATTTTTATACAAGTAAAACCAATGTAGACACGATTAGAAGGAAAACAGAAAATTGTGAGAAAAAATTTATAGACAGTTTCTTAGATAAAGGCCTCATATTTCAAATATATAAAGAACTTTGTTTAATTTATATGAATGTGAATCAGTCCCCAATTGATAAGTGGTCAAAGGATATGAGCAGCCAGTTTTTCAATGAAGAAATCAAAACTATATATAGCCACATGAAAAAATGCTCTAAATCACTATTGGTTAGAAAAATGTAAACTAAAACAACTTTGATATATCATCTTATACCTCTCAGATTGGCTAAAATGATAGAAGGGGAAAGCAACACATGTTGGAGGTAATGTGGAAAAACTGAGACACTGTTGATGGAAGCTGATTCAACAATTTTGGAGAGCAATATGGAATTACGCCCAAAGAGTTAGAAAATTATGTATATCCTTTGATCCAGCAATACCACTGTTAGGTCTGTTTCCCAAGGTGATTGGAGAAAAAAGAAAAGAACTTCTATGTTCTAAAATATTCATAGCAGCTCTCTTTGTGGTGAAAAAGAACTGGAAATCGAAGGAATGCTCTTCACTTGGGGAATGGTTGAGCAAGTTGTGATGTATGATTGTGATGGAATACTACTGTGCTATAAGAAATGATGAGCTGGTTGACTTGGGGAAAACACAGGAAGACTTTCATGAAATAATGAAGAGTGAAATGATCAGAAACAGGAGAATGTTATATACATTAATAGTAACATCGTTCTAAGAACAGATTTGAACAACTAAGTCATTTTGAATACTATTAATACTCAAATCAATTACAAAGGACCTATGAAGGAGGATGCTATCCACATCCAGAGAAAGAATAGATAAATAGTAGTACACATAGATTGGTTTTATATATTAATGTCTAATGGTAGCTTTCTCTAGGACAGGGTGCAGGAGGCAGGGAGAAAAAAATAAAAAGTGCACAATAGAGAACGAAAGAAAACTTAGAAGGAAGCAAAGAAAAACAATGTAGCTTTGAAAACAATGTAGAGAGTTTTAAAAAAAAAAGTAAACAGTATAAAATGAAAATTCATGATTTTATATTATGCCTAGAACCCTGAGGGAAATGTTCCATCCTGGCTGTGTGAGCCCAGAGAATGTTTACTAAATATATACATGTTGTACTCATCTCTTCCTTAATATTCTATAATGTAAACTTCTCAAGAGTAGTGATTTTTATATTGGTTTTTGTGTCTCCTATGCCTGGCACATACTAGGTGCTTAATAAATGCTTCTTGATTGTCATATATATGTATATGACTGTAACTAGAGGTGAGCTGGTCATGAATCAAGACACATATACACCTGAACATATAGATACATAACACTTGCAGTCAGAATTGACTTTACCCAAAAGTGGTTGCCTTGTTATGTGACTTAAGGGGCATTTCCTCCTCCACACCTCTGATTCGTCTTGCTGCAGTACCATCCATACTCAGATCATTCAGGTCTTTGGTTGTTAAAATGCAAATGTTAAGGGTGTGTCAAGCTATTCTCATAAACTGATGTAAACTAAGGTGTTAGTGTCTGATATGACAAAAAAGGAAAGTGATAAATGTTAGAGAGGATGTGAGAAAAATGGGACACTGAGGCACTGTTGGCGGAGCTGTGAACTGATCCAACCATTCTGGAGAACATTTTGAAACTATGCCCAAATTGCAACCAAACTGCATACTCTTTGATCCAACAACACCAGTACTAAGTCTGTATCCCAAAGAGATCATGAAAAGTGAAAAGTGTCCACATGTACAAAAATATTTATAGCAGTTTTTTCATGATGGCAAAATATTGGAAATTGAGTGGATGTCCATCAATTGAGGAATGGCTGAACAAGCTGTGGTATATGAATGTAATGGAATACTATTATACAATAAGAAACAGTGAACAGGTGGATTTCAGAAAACCTGGAAAGATTTGTATGAAGTGATGCAAAGTGAAATGAACAGAACCAGGAAAACACCATACACAGTATCAGCAACATTGTGTGATGATCAACTATGTATGACTCAGTTCTTCTCAGCAACACAATGATCCAAGAAAAGTACAAAGGACCTATGAAGGAAAATGCTGTCCACATCCAGATAAAGACCTGATGGACTCTAAATGCAGGTCGAAACATAATTTTTTCACTTACTTTATTTTTTTTTTATTTTTTTCCTTTTGATCTGTTTCTTCTTTCACAACTGTGACTAATATGGAAATGTGATAGCACATGTATAACCTATATCAAATTGCCTACCATTTTAGGAAGAGGAAAGGGGAGGGAGGGAGAAAAAATTGGGACTCAAAATCTTGTAAAAATGAATGCTAAAAATTATCTTGACGTGATTGGGAAAAAATAAAATACTACTAAAATTCAAAAAAAATGAGTAAAAAGAAAGAGGGTTATTTTTCAAACAAGCACTCAGGAGAAATCTGAAATCTCCAACATCTTTCACATGCTAATGAATGATGGCCATGCCTCATACCATAATAACCAAATATCGCCATGTAGGACATGGGAGCCTGGTTTTATAATCTCTAGTAGTTAAATAGCTTCATTTTTTTTGTCTTCTCTGTCTTCATGCCTCCTTTTTTTTTAAGTCCTTCTGTCTCAAAATCTTTACTGACGCTCTTCAGGGGGCCTGGGCTGGCTTGGATAAAGTGGCTGGCAGGGCCGAGTGAACTACAAGGCCCCACATGCGGCTAAATGAAAATGAAAATAAATATCTGGATGTTTAGAAAGGTCAGAGGGGAGGAAAGGAAGTGACAACAGATAGGAGGAAAGGAATGGTGTATTGAGATCCTTTCAGTCCTGTATATTATACTTATTGTTTTAGATCTCTATCTATACTGTACAGTTGTTGCAGCATCTTTTTGCAGTGAGCTCTGTCTAGAGGTAGAAAAAGCTCGTCATTATCTGGGCCCTAAATTTCCTATGCCTGATAATGCCAATAATTTAAGCTTTTCTAAACTTTTGGGGGGGATGAAGGCACACTTAATCATCCTGCAAAAAAGAAAAAAAAACTGGAAAGCAGCCAGACTGCAGGGCAATCAAAGGCCTTTCCCCTCTCAAAGCATACAGTTAAATTACCTCTGTTGCGGATAAGTGGTAGTGGGAGAAGTACATGGGATGCTGATTCTGGAAATCTTCAAAAATATCTGAGCAAAAACAGAGATTCCTAACCCCTCCTAGTAAAAATAGAAGACCTAGAAAAGGAGAAGAGCTTAAGATTCTGAGAATGCTGGTTTAGGGGGTAAATAAATGAGAAGCATTGACCAGTTTGTAAAGACTAAATATAGAGAAAAGAAGTTTGAAAACTCAGAAGCAAAAGCTTCTTTCTATCTAACATTTACTAATAAAATGTCTTCTAAGGGCTGCTGAATTCTTTGCCTGTCGTTGTTCAGTCATGCCCAACTCTTTGTGACCCCATTTGTTTTTTGTTGGCAAAGATACTGGAATGGTTTGCTATTTCCTTCTCCAGCTCATTTTGCAGGTGAGGAAACTGAGGCACATAGGGCTAAATGACTTGCCCAAGTCACCCAAATAGTAAGTGTCTAAGGCCAGATTTGAACTCAAGAAAATGAGTCTTCCTGACTCCAGGCCTGGCACTCTTTCCACCATGTCACCTAGTTGCACTTGAATTCTTTGCCTAACTAGTGCCAAAGATATTTGCTACAGTGACAGTTATAATTAATCTGGGAAATCATATAACAAGCACATTCTTTCTATGTATAGCATCTTTCTAAATCTTATACCTTACACCACTCATTTTAGAGGTACACACAATGTCTCAAAGCACATTTACCACACTTGCATAGATCAATTTGTGCAATGCCATTTGCTAAGGGACTGTCCCTGGGGAACTTGTCAAAGATGTCATTTCAGTTACTCAAAAACAAGTTTATCCAGGAGACCAATTTATCCAATGAACACACTAATGTAAAGGAAAGTCACCTTATAAGAGGCAGACATCAACAGAAGGATTTTGAATTCTTGAAAGCAAAGAGGGAGAGTATTTGGAATTCAAATTTTTAAAAAATGAATGTTAAAAATTGTTTTTGTGTGTAATTGAGAAAAATTTTAAATAAAAAAGAAAGGTAGTAGAACTCTGCTCAGTGCAGTGACCAATTGCAACTTCAGAGTACTAACAGAGAAGTATGCCTCCTATATATTGGCAAAGAGATGGTGAACTAAAGGTACAGAATGAAGCACCCACTGCCAGACAAGGCCAATGCGTTGATTTCTTTTGCTTAACTGTACTACCATACAAGGGAGGGTGTTACTGGGATCTGGTGTTGCAAGTAGGTGACTCCCATAGTTTTAAAATAACATAAGTTAAACATTTTTAAAATGAATTCATACTCTGTGAATATTTCACATTAGTTCCATGTTATCAGGGGCTACTGACTTCATTGCCCAGAAACATAACACTGACTTTGTCACTCAAAAACACTTTAGTGGTTTCCCACTATCTGCTAAATTAAGTCCAAACTGCTTAGCTTGGCGCTCAAGCTCCTTTAGGACTGGTACTCAACCTACTTTTTCAACCTTATCCCCCATGGCTCCTCTATACATACCATACATATCTCCTCCCCTTTCTGGAGGGCACTGAGCAATACTATGCTCTGGACCGTCTCACCATCTGTCTGGATCTTTATAATTCACTTGATTCACAGTATAAAAAAACAATAGGTCCTGACTTTTCCTCAGTCCCTTGCCATGCCAATTCTTTCCATTTTGTGCTCTGTTGATGGTATGATCCATGGACCTCTCTCCAGGTCTGAGTAAGGCTGAATATCTCTGTCTTCTCTCCAACTTTGTCTCTTAGAGGTTTCAAATACTTTTCCTCTTTCTCATAGAGGATTCACCTCTCTCTTTCTGCATCTCCATCTGGCACCAGTCATAACTGCTTATGGCTCCCTAGAGAAGCCAAGAAGATGCACAGGAGGGCTCTGTCTGGGTAGCTTCTCTGTGTGTGTGTGTGTGTGTGTGTGTGTGTGTGCGTGTCCCTTCTGTCTCTTCCTTGTCTGCTTTTAAAGGCAAAGCTCAATGGACAGCTCAAGTGAGTTAATTCTGCTGAAAAAAAAATTAAAAAGAAAAGAAAAAAGGTCTATCAGGAGGTAGTTTGGTACTAGGTCCAGGAGAACGTCCACCTTTTTCAGCAGATAGTTGATGGAAATGAGGCTCTGGGTGTATGCCTGGGAATATCCACTACACTTATAGTCATTTGTGGTCTAATTGTATACACACACACACACACGCACACACACACACTCACATTTATAAGTAACCTACCTAGTAAGGCACTAAACCCATGGATCCTGCCTACCATGATAACCTAGGAATGAGAGAAGGAACCAAAGGATGGGCATGCTGAAAGAGGGTCTGAACTGAGTATGAGGGAGAGGGAGAAATTAATATAAATATTATATTATATTAATTATTATATTATAATTATATTATAAATTTCTTATGGAAATGGCAGCAGGCCAAGAGGAGGCTTCATGTCCATCCTTTCCAGCTTCTTAAACAGTACTAAGAACTAGGCCTTTTACGTCCTATAAAAAGAAGAAAGCTTCTTGCCTTCATATTTTCCTCACACCTGCTGATATGAAAGGGGGTAGAGATGCAACTAAATGAGTCCACAAGAAATGACCTGGAATCCACATGAGAAACCCCGTGATACCTGAACCAGGCTGGGGGCAGAGTCAAGTCCAAGTCAGCTTCTAAGAGACAGACATCAACAGAAGGACTTTGAATTCTTGAGTCACCTCCACTAACCGTTCACCAGCCCTGAGCTTGCTAATTTGGAGCTTACTTACAGAAAGTGGGCTTAGGGGTCCTTGGTTATATAGGTTGGAAGGACATAGGGAGTATCGATGTCATTGTGTTTTCTTTTGTTATTACTTACCCATAACATTACGATTAAAGAGCTAAATACAGATTTTTTTAGACTAGAATTATTATTTCATTAGTATAGAGAATTTTTAATGAGAAACTCCCTCCCAAAGACATCCATAGAGTGTGAACAAGGCTCAAATCCTATGTTCATCCATGGTCAGATGTAGGAGTAAAATTCAGGTCTTCCTAACTTCAAAGCCGGACCACTATCCAATATGTCACACTTTTCTATACAATTATGCCTTTGTAAACAGATAAAGAGGAAGACTGAAGTAGAAGTCTAGCTCTGATGTGAATGGGCAAATGGACCACAAACTTCTAGACTAATGTGATAAGCATCGACATCAAAAAAGGTTCCTTCCATATCCAAACCAATTATCATAAGTAATAATGAAAACTCTAAGTCACTTTTATAGGATAATGATAATGAAAATTGTCATTACCATAACCTCCTTGAAGGCTGTGACCAGGTCTTACTTATCCCTGTATTCTCCCCAGCAGTTAGCATAAGGTTTCATACCTAAATATCACTTAATATGAAGCATGACCCAAAAGTCTTAGTGTAGTTTTAAGATTTAATAAACAAAAAATGTTAATAAGTTTTAATCTTTAGCAAACTTAAAACTGCACTGATTATAGAGATCTCCTATGTGTCTATTGAATGAATGATTACTATTATTTCCTACAAGTATTCCAACAGTCTAGGTATATGAGTCTATTCTAAATTAAACAATAAAATTTAAAATAATATTAGTTCTACCAAGAAACCATTGCAAATTTGTAACAAAAGTAGCATATGTTTTCCACCCCAGCTTTAAGGTTTCTACTGTCTGATGAAATTTTTCAAAGGACAACCTCTGGATTTAATATGTATTTAGAATGAGTAGATAACTGTTTATGGAGGACTCAAATTTTTTTCCCAGCAAGGGAAACCAAAAAGTGCATTCTTGTGATTTAGTTGCTTATCTTTGAAATGCACACATAAAGTGATTGTTTACTGCCCAACCACAAGAATGTCCCAATGAACTTCTTGCAGAGCTGAGCCACAGCTGCCAAAGCTGGCATTATGGGTCCATATTTTCCAGTGGTCCAGTGGACTTAGAGACGAGATAGGAAAGACAAGAGGTCCAAGGGGAAAGATAACATTCTGAAAAATTGTTTTTGTCACCAGATACCCCTCAAATGAGGTTCTGTTTTCTTTCACCAGAGCACTGAGGCTAGTATCCTACAGCCAGGGGTTTCAGCAAGGCCTCCCACGGATCACAGAAAAGGCTACATTGGGCCTAGCTGAAAAGCTAGTATCTAACAAATGTGGGCATCATTAAATTTATCAGAGCAGCCACTGGACATTAATTAGTGAGAGAAGTCAAAGAGATGCTTCCTCCAAGAGATTTTTCTCAAAGATAAACATCATAATGGAAAGAACACTGAACTTGAAGTCAGAAGACCTGGGCTCAAACCTTAAATGGCACTTACCAGCCCGGTGACCATGGGCAAAGTTATTTAATCTTTCCCCCTCTTCTTCATGCACACATATGTTTTTTGGTAGAAGCTTTGTAAATGTGAGTTGTTTAGTAGTAGTAGTAGTAGTAGTAGTAGTAGTAGTAGTAGTAGTAGTATCCAGCTGAGAATAATTCGCAACAGTGGTATAATGGATTTCAGTGCTTGGGACTATTTGAAAGTGTCAAAGAGTCAATTCAACAGACATTTTATTAAGTGCCTACTCTATATACATAGAGGCTGTGTGGTACAGTAGATAGAGAGCTGACCTCAAAGCTAAGGAGACTGAGTTGAAAGTCTGCCTCTGGCATATCCTGACTGATTCTGAGCAAATCACTTACCCCTTTCAGGCAACTCTCAGTTTGTTGTTGTTGTCCTTAGTTTTCAAAGAGGACCAATGACATCAGAAGGTGACATCTTGACTTGGGCATGAATTGGATTTAAGTGAGGCAGAGGCTGTGCAAAGTCATCAACCTCACTCTCTCCTCCAGAGTCATAAGGGTTCAGTGCCAAGACAAGAGTCAAGACGGCTGGCAAGGTGCTGACCTGTACTGGAGAAAGTTTGCTCACCTGAGAGTTCACTACATCAGGGAAATCTCAGGTCTACTTCCTTGCTCCAAATGCAACCACAACATTGTGTTAGGCACTGCTCATACTTTAATAGCTCTCCAACCTCATCTGTGTGAGTACTTCTTTCAATGGGTTACAAAATCAGGGTCTCTGACTGCAAACAAAACATCCTTTCCACAGTTTCATTTCTGAGCTGAGAGAAGAAAGCACAATTTTTTAAAAGTATTTTTATTAGTGCTTAAAATTTATAATAATAATATAACTGTAATATACAATATATAACTATAATATACAATAACTATAATAATAGTAATAATTTTTAGATGTTTTTGCTTAATACATAAGGGTTTCCCTTCACCTTAGAAATTAAAGGAATTCTTTGCCATTGTATCACACAAACAAAACAGGTCAGCACTGAAATCAATAATGGCATTGAGACTTTGGATTCCAATCTCCTTATCTCACATACGTGCTATTTTCTTTCATCTAAAATGTATGTTCCTTGAAGTCCAGACCTGTTTTCACTGGTTTTTCTTCGTGCCCCCATATCTAGTGCAGTGTCTGATATGTGGCAGATATTTAAGAAGTGCTTTTTAAATTGAATTTAAATCCTACTTGGACCTATTGTCCAAGGGATAGGAAATAAAATTTAAGGAACTGAAACATCACTTCAAATTGTAAGAATAATAATGATAATAACAATAACAGAAATAGCAATAACAAAGCTATCATGTATATAACTTTTCAGTTTGCAAAGCACATTTTAATATATTATCTCATTCGACCCTATAACTTAAATGTGTGTGGTCAAGAGGAAAAATATTTGACTGTCCGATATTGTAAACTTTTTTATTTTAAATGTATAGAACCATAAAAGATAATACAGCTAAATAGTTTATGTTGGTATATATTATTAAATTTTATAAGTCTTTCACAAATTCTTTTTCATAGACTAAATGTAAGGTCTTATTATTGAGTTGTTTAAGTGGTGACAATGAAAACGAAACCCCATTTTAGCTAATTTTTTCACTTTTTAATTCAGAAATGGATTCATAGATTAGATGTTCCTCTCAAGGTAGACACTTCTTATTCACCCCTGGAATGATATTAAATGATAAAAGCTTCCAGGGAACAGCATATTTTGGAAGGTGACAAAAATTGCCAATTAGTTTGGCTTTAAATTTCAACACAACAATATATCAATAAAGAGGGAGTTATTCATGAAGTAAGTTTGAAATTTTAACCAAAGGATGTAATATGATCTCCTGGAGATCACCAAGGCTTAGTGGAATGTGATTCACGATTGAAATATGATTATGGAAGGATAGACCTTGTTAAAACAACAACACATTTACTAGAAGGAGCAGCAGAGTAGTGCTACATATAAAAAGAAAGACACCTATGAAAATCCATGAACATAATAGAAAAAAACAATATAATTAACATTTGGGGAAAGTTGAAATGAGAGAAAGGCGGAAGTGTAGATTATATTACAAACTTCCAGGCCAGATTCTTCATGACCCCATTTGGGGTTTTCTTGGCAGAGATATTGAAGTGGTTTGTCATTTCCTTTTCAAGTTCATTTATAGATAAAGAACTGAGGCAAACAGGGTTAAGTGATTTGCCCAGCTAGTAAGTGTGGGAGGCCAGATTTGAACTCAGAAAGATGAGTTTTCCTGACTTCAGACCTAACACTCTATCTACAACATCACATACCTGCCCAATTTTCTGGTACAGATCACAAAACTGGCACAAATGCAATATGTAGGACTTCATCTGTCTAGACATCTATTAAAAATCTCATTTTACTAAAAATGGAACTTCTGGTAAATAATTTCCTCATTAATTTCATATCTCAGAATAAACAATAAAGGGAGTTGCTATCCAAAACTAAATTCTGAACAATAAAAAGGAACAGTTTGTGAAGCAAAAATGATCAGTGATCAAACAGAGAGTTCATAACAGTCAGAACAGGAAATGAATGAATGATTAAAAAAAGCATTTATTAAGCACTTTATTATGTGTCAAGGACTGTGCTAAGATCTAGGAGTACAATTAGAAAAAGAAAATAGTTTCTACTCTCCAGGAGTTCGCACTCCAACAGGTAAACAATACATATAGAAGGTTTAGCTACAGGGCATATGGCAAGGCCCAAGAATCCTAAGATGCATCAGTGGAAATAGAAGCAGTGGACCACCATTAGGAAGGGAGTATGGGCCTATGACTTTAAGCAGAATGGAAATATTGGATTCCCTCTAGGCGGAGTTGAGTATAAAGTTTCTCAAAGTCCATCCAAGACAGGAAAGGGGGAAGGAAAGAATGTTGGAGGTGGATTCCAGGCAGTCTAGGATAGGTAGACTCATAATAATCAATCAACAAGTATTTATTAAGCACCTATCATGCACTAGATACTGGTAAGCACATACAAAGAATACGAAGAAAGGGGAAAATGGTCCCTAATCTCAAGGAGCCTATGTTCTAATGGGAGAGACAATAGGTACATAATTACATGCATCCAAGATACATGCAGAGTTGATGGAAGGTAACCTTAGAAAGGAAGGCTCTAGCAGGATTGGGCACCTGGGAAGGTCATCAACACAATAATATTTATCAGTCACATATGTACCCTAGACTCTAAATGCAAGGTCTAGTGGATAAAACAATAAACTCTAAACCAGAAGACCTAGATTCAAGTCCTTGGTCTTGCATTTACTAGTTCTTTGACTTTAGGTAAGTATCTTAACCTCTTAAATCACTTAAGCCAGTAGTTCTTGATGGGGGAAGCAGGGAGGCAGAAAGTGACTGGGAGTCTGGAATTCTGGCTGATGGCGTAATGTGGATAGACAACAGAGACAAAGCAACACTACTCCTCTGCTCATTTATTTCTTTTCTATTAGGGATAATGATCATGAAACCAGGACAAGTTTGTTTTGTTTTACTTCAATAGCTTAGAAACCCAAAACAGATGAAGAGATAATAAAAGAGAATCAAACTGCTTGAAATGAGTTCAAGTCTGCAGACCCACAAAAATTATATGCCAGAGTACTACAAGTACTTGCAGATACAATCAATGAATATTTGAGAAATTGTGGGTAATAGGAGAAGTATCAAAATATGGAAGGAAGGAAGAAAGGAAGGAAGGAAGGAAGGAAGGAAGGAAAGAAGGGAGGGAGGGAAAAATAAAGGAGGGAGAGAGGGAGGGAAGGAATTATAAACTAATGACCTTGATGTTAATTTTTGCTAAAAATTTGGAACAAATTAATAAATATTTGATTTTTAACCATTTAGAAAATGAAACCATAATTGCCAAAAGTTGGCATAGTTTACCAAGAAGAAGAAATTAACAAATATTATTATAACAAAATTATAACAAAATTAACAAAATAACAAATTAACAAAAAAGAAAAAAGGCCATTTCCTCATTCCTCATGGCATCATTCAGCATTGACTATAACACCCGCCCGAATTCAGACTCCTAGATTCCTATGACTTGCTGTCCCATGGTCAGAGACTATACTTCCTGCATCTAGAATAGAAGATAATGAATGGAAATGCCAAGGACAGACACCCATTTCTCAGGGTCCATATGGCCTCAGACAGGGAACTAGGGACTTTCCCCTTACCATGTAATCTCTCATCAGATACTTCAAGAGGAGAAGTCCCTGAGACACCTCTCCCCCAGTAAGATTTGCTTTCCAATCCCACCTCATGAATTTACAAGCCCCATACTCTCAAGCAAATCACTTAACTTTGTTCAGTCTCAGTTGCCTTAGCTGTCCAATGGAATAATAATAGCACTTATTGCACAAGAATATTATGAAGATCAAATGAGATAACATATGTACATGGTTTTACAAAACTTAAAGTGTCATATAAATGATAGCTATTATTAACGTTGCTATGATTCTGCATAGCTCCAGAAGACAAAATTTAGTCCAATGGAAAGATGTAATATGTAACAATATCTTGGTTCAATATTAGAAAGAACTTCCTGAGAATTGGAATAGTCCAAAAATGGCCTACCTTGAGATGTAATGAGCTTCCCATCGTCAAGGTGATATAATGGATAGAGTGCTGGACCTAGAGTCAGGAAGACCTGAGTTCAAACCTGACTTCAGACACTTCCTAGCTGTGTGACCCTGGGGAAGTCACTTAATTTTTGTTTGCCTCAGTTTCCTCATCTGTTAAAAAAGGGGGGGGGATAATAATAGCACCTTCCTCCTAGGGTTGTTGTGAGGATCAGATGAGATAATATTTTTAAAGCACTTAGCACAGTACCTGACACATACTATGTGCTTCCTTCCATCAATGAAAGCGTCAAGTGAAGATTTAATGATAAATATTGTCAAGGAAATCCCTGTCTAGGGCAGGAGGTTGGACAAACTGACTTCTAATGCCCTTACCTCTCTAAGACACTATGATTTTCTGAGTGTCTAAAATGCCAGGAACTAGAATAAAATGAACTCTATAAAGAACTCCAGCTATAGCATTCCAAAGAGTCTGGTGTTTGCTGTAATATCATCCATGTATTTATACAGTTAAGTGTTTAAACATCACCACTTAAACTCGGTCATAAAAACAATGTCTTTGTTCCTGGCATGGCTGCTCCATAGCTTCAGTGCTAAAATGGAACAGAATTATAGCTTTTATTTTAATTGTTTTTTTTCCCCAATTAGTTAAGTACCCTCAGATGCATGCATATATGAATTTTTGAAGGGTTTAATTACGACCAAGTTGACCTCTATAACTAAACTTATTCTTTCTTTACTAATTTAGTGGTAGGAGTTTATAGTATAGAATTAAAATCTGGAATCTTGTTACTTAATATGTCATAGTTTTTAATTCAACTTAAAATTAAGACCAAAGACAATTGTAAGGAGTTTTGCTTGATACAGTGGGAAGAGGACTTGGATTTAGAGGACCTGGATTCAAATCCTGACTCTACTTCTTATCTCAGTGACTAAGGCAAGCTGCTTAACTACCCAAGGCCTGGACATCCTCCTCTTCCTCAGCAAATAACATTAATTAAGCACCTATGTGTGCCAGGCACTGTGCTAAATTCTAGACATACAAAGCAAAGCAAAACAAACAACAAAAACAACAAAAAAGTGGCCCTTAACCCCAAGAAACTCACATTCTAACTGCAAATAATTACGTACAGACAAGATATACACAGTATAAATGGGAGGTAATTATAAATTGGTGAATGTTCTCATCTGCAAAATAAGCGACTTGTACTAGATGACCCCTGAGGTCCCTTCCAAGTTTAAATCTATGATCTTAAATATCCAGATGTTTAAAAACTTAGATTATCAATCAATTAACAAGTATTTATTAAGTCCCTGCTATGGACCAGGCATAGAGCTGGGTGCTGAGGAAACAAGTGCAAAGAACAAAGCAATCCCCTGCTCAAGATGAGCTTATGTTCTAGTAAGGGAAATAAATGCAGATTATAGATATAGAGAGACATAGACATAGACACAGATATAGAAATAGATGTAGATGTAGATATGTATAAGTACACACATAACTTAAATCTAAAGTGAATAAATACATACACAATAGTTAGATACAAGGTAGTTTTCAGAGAAGGATACTAGCAGTTAGGGATCAGGAAAGGCCTCATGCAAAAGATGGTACATGAGCTGCCTCCATGAAGCAGAAGTAAAGAGGGACTGAATGCTAGGCACGAGGAATAGTCAGTACAAAGACACAAGACGTGTAACGTTTTCTGTGAAGAATAGAGAGAAGGCTAATTTCACTAGATCGCAGAGTATAGAAAGGGATTAATATCCAATGAAGCTAGAAAAAAATAGGTTAGGGACAAACTGTGTAAGACTTTAAAAAAAATGGAAGAGTTTATATTTTATCTTGGAGACGATAGGAAGCCACTGGAGTTGGCTGAGTAAGGGAGTTATATGGTCAGATCTATGCATGAGGAAAATTATTTTGGCATCAGTGTGCTTAGGAATGGGGAGATATTTGAGGCAGAGAGAGCAGTTAAAAAGCTTTGCAATAATATGGGTAAGAGGTGACAAGGACCTGAATAAGATGGTAACTTTGTGTGTGGAGAGGAGTCAAATGAGAGAGGTGTTACCAAGATAGAAAGGGAAAATTTGGCAACTGATTGAATATGTCAGCAGAAGGGTATAGTGAATAAATGCAATATTAGAAGCAGCTGGAAAAAAGGAGATTAAAAAAAAGCTGATGGTAACCTCTCCAACAAACCGAAGTTAGTTTATAAAGTATTGTACAACAATATTGG
This sequence comes from Vombatus ursinus, assembly GCF_900497805.2. Taxonomy (NCBI): domain Eukaryota; kingdom Metazoa; phylum Chordata; class Mammalia; order Diprotodontia; family Vombatidae; genus Vombatus; species Vombatus ursinus. Next base: position 15,994,094 of record NW_020948910.1, on the reverse strand, counting down.
TTCAGGAGCCAAACATTTTATTAATATAGAGCGGACAAATTAGTGTTTGGTGAATATTTTAGTGTTCCCTATGATGTTCAACAGAAACCTTCAATCCACAATTATTTAATGAGTAGCAGCTACACAAAAGCACTACATGTGGGTGGGGGAGGGGAGGAGGGTTGTATTTTAACAAAAGTTGAGACAAAGTTCCTGTCCTTGAAGAGTTTGCAGTCTACTTGAGGAAACAAGACATACACATGGGAAGTTAGCTAATAACAACGGTGTGCACATATGGTGCCTTAAGATTTACAAAGTGCTCTTCTCATAAGCTATGAGACAAGGTACTATGATAAGTACAGTATGAATAGAGCACACAGTTAGCTCTGTGGGGGTTTGTAAGAATCCTAGAATCTCAGGGTTGGAAGCAACCACAGGAAATTTGCAAGGAGACCCTGAGTATTACCATGGCTGCCTTTTTTTTTCTACATGGACTGTGGGAAAGGTCTTTGGTTCTTTGGAAATTAATTTTTATGAGAGAACTAATGTATACACTTTTATTTCAAGTCAAGTTAAAGACTCCTTTTAAGGAGTCTGAATTCATTCTTTCTATCCTTAAGAATGTGGATACGTTTCTGGTTGTGTAAAACACTATTTAGAAGAATTGAAATTTATCACGGTGATCAGTGTATTTTCTAGTCTGGTTGTCTGGTTTCTCATTTTCTTTAAGGAATTAAATCCTACAATGAGCAGATTCAGATCTAAGAGTTAGTCCCTGATATTGGTTCACCTAAAATGAAGCTGGTTTAACAATTTTTTAAAAACCGTATCTGACAGTATTAGCAAAAACAATATTCTTATTAGTGATGTTGCCTACAATTTAATTTCAGGGGATTGAATTTGGCATTGTTAAAACAATTTTTAGGGACTCACTTGTAACATTTTGGGGATGGCTATTTTGAGGGTTTTCATTTTTCTATCCTACAGCTGACTTAACTAGGGTGGAGAAATCTGGATTTTCCCAAGGCAGTGACATGGGGACATACATTCTCTACCAGCCTTCCCTTTGCCCCAGGCAACCACTTCCATCAACTCCAGGATCCTAAGCCCCCTTTCAGGGACCACCTTCCCCACTGCCATCCCAATATTCTTATGCATAAAAGGAACTGGGGAGGGATAGAGGGAGAAAATATGACAACCAGTCCCAATATATGTAAATATCATAACTGTTTGAAAGGTTGGTGCATAGGTTTCCCATTACCTAGAACAGGGATAGGGAACCTGCAGCCTTGAGGACACTTGTGGCCTTCTAGGTCCTTGGGTGCATCCTTTTGACTGAGTCCAAGTTTTAGAGAACAAATCCTTTTATTAAGGGGATTTGTTCTGTGAAGTTTGGATTCAGTCAAAGGGCTGCACTTGAGGACCTAAAGGGCCACATGTGGCCTTCAGGCTGCTGATTCCCCACCCCTGACTAGAGATTTTATATGTAGCCATCCCTTTTAGAGCTGATGGTCTTTTTTTTAGAGTTTGATTGGAGAATTAAATAGATGCTGTTTGGGTTCATATCGTGATACCTTCTGCTGAACAGTTGACCCATTTGGTTTGTTTTATAATCCACCAAAAGTTGCCAAATGCTGTCACTTGTACCTCCATAACATCTTTTGCATCCAGTCACATGACCTAATTCGAGCCCTCTTCTCTGGCCCACATGCACTGATGACTCAGTGTCCTCAGACTGAGGCTAGACACCCCCTCAGGATTCTAGGATTAGCCCTGAGAGGTAAGGGTGGCTTTCTAAGGCGATATAGCTCATGAGCCCCCAGGGGTGCCTTTCAAACATGATTACCAATTCAGAATCATTAGCCCAGCCCTTGTGAAAGATAGCTGAGTCATTAATAGTTTGCCATCACCTTGGGAAGGGGGTCTCCTGTGGAATGTTTCAGGGATCTGCTTGGCTTCGTACTATTTACCATTTTACCAATGGCTTGGACAAAAGAATAGCTGGCATCTTTATATAATATACATGCACATATTTACATGCATGCATATGTGTAATTAATATATACAGCATAAATACATGTCTGCATTTATGTTGTGTATATGTGTACTTATGACATATATCGTGTATATACTTGTATTTCACGTACATAGTTGTTTGCTTATTGTCTCTTCCATTGGCTCCTCAAAAACAAGAACTATTTTTTTTACTTTTCTTTGTACCCCTAGCACTTAGTACCTCACAAATAGTAAGTGCTTGATAAATGCTTGTTGACTGCCTGACTACTAGAAGATGCTCTCTTTGAAAATGATTAAATAGGCTTTCTTCACCCTTTGTATGCTTCCCTGAAATACTGTGGCCAATCCCCTCCTTGCTCCTGAGAAGAAATGTTCACAGCCTAAATTAACTTTTTTCCATTACTTCCTTCTGGCCATCATAATTTCTTCACCTACTAGAATCCCTAGGTTACATCAATACAGCTGTCCCTTTATAGACCTGAGGATTTGAAATTTTATACCTCCTTACCAATATAAACTATAATTGCTCAAAGTACCTTCTATGTTAACCTTTGTTCTTTCTACATCTGCTCATTTGTAATAAAAAAGTACTATGCCGCATTGCCTTTAGTGTGTAGAAGGTATCTTTGATTTAGTTACTGTTTGTCCCAGTCATCACAGCTGTAGTCTTTTTATTTATACTGTTTAAAAGAAAATTAACCAAAATATTTACTTAAGCACATGTTTCCTATTATGTCCCATTGAATTCTAGTCAGCCAGTACTTGTACCCTGAAAGAAACCACATTAAAAATGAAAATGTCACCTTACAACACAGGATTCTGAACTTCTGGTAGAGATGACCAAGTTGATAGAGGGAACTTTTGTGGGTTTTATCCTAGTAGGGATTTTTTAAGACCTCCAACCCTTTTTTTCCTTCTATCTTGGCTCTTTCTCCACTGTAATTTATGTCTCAGAAATCCACTATCAGAACCTAAAAGGATTTTAGAGATCATCTGATTCAAGCCCTTATTCTACAGATCGGATATAATATGGTTACAGTCCTTCATTCTTGAAAAGGACCAAAATGACATCACTTTGTTGAAGTCAACAAATTGGGTAACAGAGGCCCAGAGAAAAGTAATGATTTGCCCAACATCATATGGCTAGGCAGCATCATTGCAGATGTTCGAGAAATGTTTGAGACTTGAAGTTATGACAATCCAGTCTTTGATACTAATGTGTCTGACTATTGGCAAGTCACGTAACCTCTCTCAGCTTTAATTTATTCATCTACAGAATAGGATTTACAATAGCTATCACAATGACCTTATAAGGCTGTTGTAAGGATCAAGTGAAATAATGTGCATAAAGTGTTTTGTAAGCCTACCATAAAATTCAAACCCAGAACTGTTTCCTCTAAGCTCAAGGCTCTGTCTACTACACTATGCTTAGACTAAACAAAAATAGAGGATGTTTTCATGTAATCAGTTGGCAGTGGGAGAATTGGATCATTAACTATGCTATAAATGGACTTAACAAAAATTTCCTTGACATACTATAAAGTTTACTTATTGTTTATATGTACCTAATAGCCCTTTCTATAGAAGAGGAGCAATATAACAACTTGTATTTCTATAGAACTTTAAGATTTACAAAACATTTTCTTTACAACTACTGTAGGGTAGGCAGTTGTGAGAAAGAGGGTTGGGAGCTGATTGAGACAATCAATCACCCCATTCCATTTAAAGTACCTAACTCTATACCCTTATGTCTTTGTCAGGTGAGAACATATCTATCAAATCTATCTATCAATCAAAAGCATTCAATTATCATTTGCCTTGTCACCATTTGCAAGTCTTCTATGAAATAGCTAGGAAAGTGTTGAGCCAAGCTGTCTGTGGGTCTAGCAACCAGGAGAGAGCAGGTCCAGACAAGTGCTTGAGAGGGAATTGTTTGTGGGTAGAAGGAAGGAGAGTTCCTTTATATCTTCCCACTCCGTGACTAGAAGACTACCTTTGAACTTTAAGGGAGGTTTTAAACTTCTCATTCTACAAAGAGTTGAGAAGAATGTGATGCCATACATAAGGAGAACGTCTTGAGAACCCCAGCAAAAGAACCTCCAGGAACTATGAGTTACCCTTCTGCCACATATGTACCAAACTTGAGCCCACTTTCCCCTGGATTCAGTATATACTGATAGGAGCTTGTGATTACTTTGGATTCACAAAATGACAAGAAAACACAAGAAAACAACATATCAAACTAGAAAAGCTTTAGGAATGAGCCTAGTAATAAGCTAATTACATAGTATATATATATAGTAATTATATATAGCTAATTATATAGTATATATATATATAGTAATAGGCTGGTCACTAACAACATTGGCCACAACAACTCATGGAACCATCTGCCAAAGTATGGCAGGCTTGTGTCCTCCTTGACTTCTCATTTCACATTTCTTCATAATCCTTGAATTAGGATGGGAGATGGGATATTTTGTAGTTTTTACTATGCTACATTAGCAAAATATGTATTTCTTAAAGCAAATTGATTGGAGCAACCAATAATCACTAAAGGAAGCTCATGAAGGGGCTCATGAACTATAACATTAGAAAGACACAACTGAGCCTCTTGGAGTCCCTTCAACCTTGAGAAGAAGTTGCAGCTGCCCTCTGGTGATTCTGTCTGCCAGTGTGGCTCAGGGTTATGAGAGTAACTCCAAAGTATTATTATCCTCGTATTGGCAATGAGGAAACAGATGCATAGATACGAAGTGACTTACCCAGGGTCAAATAGCTAATAAGTGTCAGAGCCAGGTTTCAAGCTCAGGTTTCCTGACTCAGAGTCCATTGTTCTTTAAACTACATCATATTGCCTCTCCTAAAAACATTATTTAAATTTTTATAGCACATAGGGGATTCTTTTCCCATTAGATTTTTGTTTTCTTGAAATTATTCAAAAAGGTGATAAACTGCTGCAGGCCTTTAAAAGCTAACCAGAATTTGCCAGCTACACCCTTCTGAGTGGTTAAAAGTTATTAATATTACTTTGATCTTCTTAATAGCCAGTCATAAAAAGAGCTTGAAGAATTGCTAATTTTATATACATTGCTGCTCATGTCCAAAGATGCTATTCCTAAAAGTGATTATGAGATATGTATATGAGATTATGAAATATCAGTTCAGGACCTTTACATACTTAACCTAAAATGAATTTGTTCTGATTGATGATTTAGTGAGGCCACATAATTGATGTCAGGGCTGCTAAGAATGTTTAGAAAAATCCTCTCCCCCATGAAATTCCACTTTAAAGTTTCATCCTAAAGATTCTTGTCCCTATGTGGAATATCCAAGAGTAAGTTGGGGAACTGTGAGAAGCAAGTATCAAGACACTGAAGGAGGAGGTCTATTGGGTGAGATGGAGATGTAGAGTCTTGGGGTCAAAAGTTCCAGCTCTAATAAGTTGTGACCCCGGGCAAGTTACTTCACTTCCATTTCCTCAACTAGAAAATGGACAAGTGACAAAAAAAGTGACAAAAGCACTTTATAGAGCCTTAAAGCTGTTTATAATGTTAAGCTATTCTTATTCTTTTGTGGTTCCTCATATCTACACACTAACCAAGTATAAAGGCTTTCCTATGGTGAGTAGCATTTCACTATATATCAACTAGATTTATCTTAATGCATCATTAATGAACATTAGTCCTACTTCCAGGCCAGACCTCACAGGCATTATCTCAAGAGGTAACTCCTGTGGAGAAAGGACAATAATCTTCACCAATTAACACACACAGGTCAGGCAAACTGTCCTTGATGAAGGGGGTGGAGAGAAGACAGAGGGAGAGAAATAGAGAGAGAGAGAGAGAGAGAGAGAGAGAGAGAGAGAGAGAGAGAGAGACAAAGAGATTGATCTTGTGCCAGGCAAGTCAAACCACCACCAACACCTTGACCACTATCTCCCCTCCAACCGTAATGGAGACAGCCTAGGACACTGAATCCATTTGCCTTGGGAATAGCTATACTTCCTGCCCAGTGCCCTCAAGCACCATCCTGGGAGGCAATCCGTATGGAGATGAATCCTAGTGACTGCTCCTACAAGTGGTACAGCCACAACTCCTGAATATCTGATACTGTGTACAATGTTTTCCTGGTTCTGCTCATTTCACTTTGCATCAGTCTATATGAGTCTTTGCAAGTTTTTCTGAAATAAACCTGTTCATCATTTCTTATTGCTCAATAGCATTCCATTACATTCGTACACCACAGCTTGTTCAGTATCAGTAACATTGTGTGATGATCAACTATAAATGACTCAGCTCTTCTCAGAAACACAATGATCCAAGATAAGTACTCACAAAGGAAAATACCATCCCCATCCAGATAAAGAATTAATGGACTCTGAATGCAGATCGAAGCTTACTTTTTTCACTTACTTTGTTGTTTTGGGTGTTTTTTTTTCTTTTTGATCTCTTTCTTCTTTCACAATTGTGACTAATATGGAAATGATAGCACATATATAAACTATATCAAATTGCCTACCATTTTAGGAATGGGGAGAGGAGGGAGAGAGGGAGAAAAATTTGAAACTCAAAATCTTGTAAAAATGAATGCTAAAAATTGTCTTGACATGTAACTGGGGAAAAAATAAAATACTATTTTAAAAAATAGTTCAACGTCAACTTGGGTGATATACTGAATGGCAAGTTCCTGTGACTAACATTAAAGGACTGGTAATAATAGATTATGGTGAGGATGTAATATGTGCCTAGTAAATACTTTCTATAATTGAATGTTGGCTTTTTCATATCTTGCAAAATGACATCAAAAACAAAAACATCCTAGAATTATAGAATACTATAGTTGGAAGGAATCTTAGACATCATCTAGTCCAAAACCCATATTTTACAAATGGGGAGGCTGGGGTCCAGAAAAACAAAGTGACTTCCCACAGTCATAGAGCTCATTAGTGGCACATTGGGGACAGAAACCCAAACCATGTGCAAGCAAAAAGGGAGAGAGACAGAGATAGAGAGAAATTCAGTCATGTTGAAAGCAGTATCTGAATGTGATGGGAGGATCAAATGTGAAACTTTTAGGATGCAATCAGGCCAGTTCACCATAAGCTTTCTTAATGCCACCTGTAGTGAAACTGATGTTTCTTAGTCTCAGATGCTGTAGCTCCAGTTCACTTTCTGTTGGTCAGAGAGCCATGTTGTTAACTGACTACTAGATAAATGAATACTTTGGCTATGTAAGTCATTCCAAATTAGGTCAATTTATGGCACTCTCCAATGCACTAGATCCCCTTGCTTATTGAAGAAAAACAAACTGATAAAATGTGTCCTAATAACCATCCCCAAGTGCCTTGCTTTTTCTCGGGAAATAACTTCATTTCAACAAATATTAACTATTACATAATTGAGTCCTCCCATGATGGAAGATTCCTATACTGATAGACTGAACTGAGAAATCAGCTTTACAGCTGCCCTCAAGATTACCTCAAAGGATAAGAATGAAGCTAGGCAGCACAATGGATAGAGAATTGGGCCTAGAGTCAGGAAGACCCGAGTTCAAGTTCAGTCTCAGATGCTTGCTATCTGTGTGCCCCTAGGCAAGTCACTTAACTTTTTTTCCCCACCAATTTTTTTTTAATTTATTTTTCCCCTGTTACATGTAAAAACAATTTTTAACATTCATTTGTAAAAGTTTGAGTTCCAGGGCAGCTGGGTGGTACAGTGGATAGAGACCAGCCCTAGAGTCAGAAGGACCTGAGTTCAAATCCAGCCTCAGACATACAGCACTTACTAGCTGTGTGACCCTGGACAAGTCACTTAACCCCATTGCCTAGCCCAAGTGGGGGAAAACACTAACGTTGAGTTCCAAATTCTCTCTCTTGCTCCTTCCCCCCCACCCCACTGAGAAGGCAATCAATTCAATATAGTCATATTGTGAAAGAAAACATAGACAAAAAAAACTCAAGAAAAGTAAAGTTAAAAACAAAAGTATGCTTCAATCTGCATTCAGATACCATCAATTCTTTCTCTAAGGACGGATAGAATTTTTCATCATAAGTTCTTCAGAGTTGTCTTGCCAGTCACTTAACTTCTATTAGACTCAGTTCCCTAACCTGTAAAATGGGAACAATAATAGCACCTACCTCCCAGGATTGTTGTAAGGATCAAATGAGATAATAGCTGTAAAGCGCTTAGCACAAAACTTGGCCCATAGTAAATGCTATATAAATGTTAGCTATTATTATGAGAATTAGCCTATTGTTAGATGTCTTACACCTTAAGCTTCTGTTCTCTTCCACAGAAATATATTCCAAGCTGACATCCCATTTTCCAAAATCATGATGTTAAAGGTTTACTTAGGTAGATAGGCCTTCCTTGATTATCTTCTGGAGTTCTGAGGTTGAGGAAGTTGAAGCATCAGTGATGGAAGAACCATCTTAATTTGAACAATTCAGACCATCCTCAGCAGCCCTTGACTTGATGGTCTTCTCTAACTATAATCTCTAGACCCCAGCCCCTCCTCCAGGCCAGGTCCTTCTCACCTAGCCTCATACAGTCAATGCCTCCCTCATCTGCTGTCTCCGAAATAAGGACATGATCCTATTTTAGAGTTTTCTAGGGGTTTTTTTTGCTTTTCAATGCCAGTGTCTACAGCTGCATAGCTTCTTAACTAACGGCTAATCGACCCTCAGTCCAGAAGCAGGAATTGAGAGTGAGGATCTAAGAAGAAAGCTTGCTCTGAGCAAGAAGAGAACTCCAGGCTGTTGGGAGGGCTTTGCAGAGATCAGCCTGGGGAAAGGTTATAAAGCTAACCTTTCCTTTATAGGTCCTGTGGTGTCATGAGAAAAAAAAAACTGGCTATGGATTTTGGTCCCAGTTCATTGCTTCTTCCTCAACTTAGTATCTATGTAGGACCATTGAGACTTGTCTCCCTACAAGCAATCACAAGCCAAAGGAAATCTGAAGCGTCCATTAAGAATCTAAAAAAAACTTTTAAAAAATGATCTTCCGTGAAAATGTAAAAGGAGCAGGCAGAGATCATGCAACTCAATTCAGGAGGCAGGTAGGTGGCAATTCAAGGGAGAGAGAGAAATAGAGGGAATAAGCATTTATGTAGCACCTATATGCCAGGCACTGTGCTAAGTACTTTACAACTATTATATCATTTGATCCTCAGGAGCCTGTTATTACCTCCATTTTACCACTGAGGTTACCTCAGTTACCTCAGGTTAAGTGACTTACCCAAGATCACACAGCTGTTAAGGGTCTGAGGCTGGATTGGAGCAATGCCTGTAGATAGTAGGCACTTAATAAGTGCTTTCTCCCTCCCTCCCCCATACGGTCCTTGTGTTGATATTGTGTTTCTTATTGATCTGATTTCACCAAGCATGTAGTCAATATGCTTGACAGTATTCTCATTAAGTATCTCTCCTTGAAGTAAAATTATGTCTTTGTTTTTTGTGTTTTAGTTTTCAAAGTCTTCTGTGTCCAGAACCAGAGTACTGATCCCCAGGAAATTTGAGGTATAATTCAACTAGATAAAATGAGTGGAGGGCAAAAGGAGTATCTTTCCAAAGTCTTTCCTTCTCTCAGGCTTGACCTCAATGACCTTACCAAGCTCAGTTAATCAGGGTGACCCATGTCTTCCTTCCTACCTTATTTTTTTTTCAAGAACCTTAGAACTAGAAGAAATCTCAGGGATTATCTGGTCCAATCACCTTATTTTACATCTGGGAAAAGTCAGATTCAAAGACGATAAGTGACTTCTTCCCAAGGTCCCACAGGGAACAAATAACAAAGATGGGACTCAGACCTCGGTCTTCTGTTTCCAAACCTAGTGCTTTTTCTCCAGTGCCCTATTCTCAAATGGTCTTCCCACCCCAGGGGAGTTCTTTTCTCAAATCAATTAAACAATTCAGCAAGTTTTTACTATGCATATACTATGTGCCAGGCACTCTTTTGTTTATAGGCTTATACTTTACAAAACACAATATGAAAATACTTTATTTTAATACCATATTATTTCTTTATTATAGCAGACCCATTGAACCACTCTTAAGAAAAGGGCCCTTTCCCTGCTAAAACCCAGGAAAAACACTTTTAACTCTCTCACTTATTTCAGTCTTGCACCTCTGGCTTTTCAAAGAGCTCTGAAGCATTGGAGATTCAACCTGTGTAGCTTCCTTTTCTAATGGTGGCTGTTCATTCAGCCTCTTGCTCTTTTAACTAACATTTCCCCAGGTTTTCAGCCCCTGTCTTCTCAAAGCTCTGGTTTTCTTTTCTAAGGACTTGGCAGAAGTCACAGGGAAGAAAATATCATGGCCACTTTTCCGATCAGAAGCCATTTTCTCTTCTTTCTACCTGCTTTCCTCCAATGTTCTCTATCTACTTTCTCATCAATAGCTGATATTGCATTTAATATTTAAATTTCATCTTTAAATTCAAACAGCCGTGGCTCTCCTGCAACTTTTACAGCCTGCTCTGTAACACAGACCATCCTCTTTTAAAGAGTCCTGTCCCTTCCTGCAGAACATAACATTTTAAAAACTCACTAAAATAGACTATAACAAGAGATTTCTAGAGGTAAGGACAAAGGTCTTGTTGAAATGGGACAGACCAGACCAGAGATATAGCCAGAAAATATACAGACCTCGAGGTAGGCGAGAAACAGAAAAGGGACAAGGAGAAAACCCAGAAAGTTCTCAGACATAGGTAATAGAAGGACGTCTGGACAGGTCTATAAAGAGTGTCAAATAAAGTAGGTAATAGGTGAAATAGGAGGTCTACACTGACCGATGTTCAGCCTCAAGGGCCTTGCAGTAGACCACAGAGGTGAGGAGTCAGAAGCATGGCAATAGTAGAGGTCTGGTAGCAGGGAAGAAATAAAGGTCCAGGCAGGTAGAATGTTGACATTAAGGAGGTTTAATGACAGCAATGTAATGGGGACCTCTCTATAATAAAATGGGTAAAGAGGAAGACCTCTAATACATGGGAGAAGTGGTGATGCTAAGGTCAAGAGCAGGTCTGGAGTAACTGAGATAATAATCACAACAACAGTGGTGATGATGATGATGATAATAATGATGATGATGATGATGATAAATAGCATGTATCTAAATTTTATGGTTTCAAAGTTCTTCACACACCTTATCTCATTTGACCCTCATAACAACCTTGTGAAATAGATGACATTATTGCTTTTTTACAAATGAGGAAACTGAGGCTTAGAGTAGATAAATGCTTTGTATAGGGACATATTGTGTCTACAGCAAGAGGTGAACTCAGGCATCCCTCACTCCAAATGCGACACTCTACCGACTGTGCCATGACTCTCAGGCAACTAAGGTGGGGACTATGTCACTGGGGGATATGATAGAAGCTGATACAACTAGGTCATAAGTGGAGGAAGGCAGGAGGTAGGGGAGGATGATAACTAGAAACAAGGCAAGAATGGGTTACCAGTGATGACTACAAGATTTAAGATGGACCAGCAGCAAGACTGGTGATACTAAGCCATAATTTTAGAATATAGAGCTGGAATAAATTTTAGTGTTTAGACTAATTCCTTTACTCCATAGATGAGGAAAGTAACCCAGAAAGGGTAAATCCCTTCTTAAAAGATCACATAGGTATGTAATAGCAAAGGCAGGATACAAACCCATGTCTTCTGACTCAAAGTCCAGGGGTCCTTCCAATATACCATATTTTGATGGTCCTTAGAGTTCCCTGAACCCGACAGAGATTGAAACCAGACCTAAGGCATGGCTAAACCTACAAGTAGGGGTTAAGTGGCCACAGCAGCAAGGGCTAGTGGGATGCAAAAGTTAAGAACCAGGTCAACCATTGCATAAACAAAGCTATGTAGAAGTTTATCCACAGTGGTTCATTTTCTTCATTTGAAAAACAGGAGTAATAATGTCTGCATCTCCTGAACACATTGGATCCCATGCTGATACCCACGAGATGGGAAATTGAATTCTTAAAAAGAAGCAGTTATGCACCCAAAGAAGAGGTATTGGTCTGCTATACCTGCTATAGAGACCCTTCTCTGCAGTTCATGAAATCCTAGATCTAGAAATGGAAAGGACATGATATGTCATCTAGTCCATTCGTTTTGCAGTTGAGAAAACTGAGGCCCAGAAAGGAAGGAAATAAGCATTTATTAAGCTGTTCTTTGCAAATATTATCTCATTCAATCTTTACAACAACCATGGCAAGTGGGTATTACAATGATCTCCATTTTATAGTTGAAGAAACTGAAATAAAAAGAGATGAAGTGACTTGCCCAGGGTCAAGTAAGTATCTGAGGCTAAAGTTAAATTCAGGTCTTCCTGACTCCAGACCTAGGCTCCACTATCCTGCCTAATTGCCTCTAACTGATTTGGCTCATAATCAGGATTCAAATTCAGTTCTTCGGACTCCAAGCTTAGCACTCTTTCTACTGTACCACGCCAACGAGAGCATCATAATTAGAAGCTCAAGTAAGGAAAATAAAAAAAACAACTTGCTCTTTACTGAGGTGTCATATTTTTCATATCTTTTATTTTTAATTTTTCCAGTTCTACACTAAGACACATGATATTATTCTAAGAGCTACTGACATCAATGCTAAAGAAGAACTACACTTTAATGGTTTTTTAAATGACCAGAAACAGCTAAAAAAAAAAGTTTATGGAAAACTATGTTTCTGCTCTCCCTCTTACACTCCCAGAGTACTTAATGCAGCAATTAGTTCATCAAATTTAATCAGAATCAAAACACATTTTTGAGATGCATAGCCTTTGAACCAGCAAAACCACCACTACGATGCTAAGAACACATTTTAAAAAAGTGATAAATGTGGAGTTTTTTTTTTAAAACATTCTTTTTATTGGTACTTGGTTTTTGGCAGCCCTGAAATAAACCAGCATCCATTATTTCAATGAAGATGCTTGAGAAAGTATATTCCCCAAGGGAAATTTGCCCAATTTAACTAATAAACAGATGCCACAGCTCCTGACAAAGGAACCCAGAATGAGTGGGGACAAGGCAGGAAACGCAACATAGGTAGGTAAATCGAATGGTTCCCCCAAAGTCAGCAGCATTGCTTTGGAACCAGACTGTTTACTTTAAAGGGGGGAAGGGAGAGGGGAGCAGAACCTTCTGTAACTTAACAATTTTATGTGAGGAAATGACCGAAATTCCTAGAAGCTGAAATTTAGATGCTGTTCTGCATGCACTTCGGCACGGTCTGAGGTTAGAGAGTTTTCCAGTCCACTTGGCAAGCCCTCCTATGTTCCCTTTCAGGAAATGTGATAAACTTGTTTATTCTATTTGTCAGTTTTCAGTTTCTGAGTTTCTTCATCAAATTTGTTATCTTCTTTGAGTAACTAAACCATCTCAAGCGCCATTCATCCACACTTGGGAATATAAAAGCCTCCAACAAATTATATTGGTCAGGGTTCCTTCCTGGGATGGTGAGTGGGGTCTCAGAAAACTGAATGGAAATGGTTGTTTTGATTTCCAAGCCATGTTTACTGCTTCTGTGGTACAAACTCCAGAGACAGTTTGGTGCAGGGGAAAGAGGGCTGGATTTGGAGTCAGAGGACAAAAGTTCAAATCCTTGGCTCTGTGTGACTTCAGACAACTTGATTAACCTCTCTGGGCCTCAGTTTTTGTTATCTATAGAACAGAGAAGTTGAGTTGCATGACCTCTGGGGTCTCTTCCTGCTCTAAATCTATTCGTCTATGATAACACGGATTTGATGCTACTCCATGTCCAGAACAAATAGAAAGGAGATACTAGAGAAGTAGGTAGCTAGGTGACTGAGTGGATAGCGCATTGGGCTTGGACACAGGAACACCTGAGTTCAAATCTGGCCTCAGAAACTTGCTAGCTGTGTGACTCTAAGCAAGTCACTTAACCTCTGTTTGCTTTAATCTACTATAGGAGGAAGTGGTAAACTATTCCAGTATCTTTACCAAGAAAACCTCATGGGTAGTATTGGTGTGTTATGGTCCACAAAGAGCCAGACATGACTAAACAACAACTGGAGAAGTAGTCCTAATTCCTTAAGGATAATACTTAACTATTCACTAGAATTCTGAAAGTATGGGTTTATAATAGTGAACATTGATAGAGAGTTTTAAGATTTACAAAGCATTGTCCATAGGTCATCTCATTCAGTCCTCTCAACAACCCCGGGAGTCAGGTGCTATTGCTATCTTCATTTTACAGATGAGGAAACTGAGGATGAAAGAAGTAAAGCAACTTTCCCAAGGTTTCACAGCTAATAAGTTTCTGAAGCAGGATATGAATTAACATATTCCAGATTCCAACTCCAGCACTCTACCTGCTATTGCTGCCTAGCTCCCTCTAGACGGTACCTTCACTCCAACTAGTCGTTTCTTATATATTGAATAACTCAGTTGTCCATTTTGATGGGGAGTCTTGTTGGATGCATGATATAGTTGTCTAAGAAACTAGTTTCATTTCTTATAATGAACGTTTACATATATATTTACAGATCACCTTTCACTCGGAAGATCAAAACAATGCAGTTTTAGTCTAATTAATCTCCACCAAACTTCCAAATTGTCATCATATTTTAAAAATTTCTAAAATTCAATGACTTCCCAGAAGATGTTCCAGCAAATTTGTGACAGTCTGAACTTTCTACAATGTCCTGCTATTTGTCAACTCTGACATTCATCCTAAACTTCATCCCACCACATTTGTTCCTCAGGTTATAATTGGTCTTGTGGCTAACACTTCTGAAGATAAAGAAGGAAAGAAACAAACAAACAAACAAACAAACAAACAAAAGAAGGAAGAAAAGAAGAAAAGAAGGAAGAAAGGAAGGAAGAAAGAATGAAAGAAAGAAAGAAGGAAAAAAGAAAGAAAGGAAGGAAGAAAGGAAGAAAG
>NW_020948910.1:15956076-15979099 GCF_900497805.2 Vombatus ursinus | reverse complement strand
AAGGAAGGAAGGAAGGAAGGAAGGAAGGAAGGAAGGAAGGAAGGAAAAAAGAAAGAAAAAAGAAAAAGGAAGGAAGGAAGAAAGGAAGGAAGGGGAGGGGAAGGGGGAAAAGGAGAAAGGGGAAAGGAAGGAAGGAAGAAAAAGAGAAGTAATTTGGGGCAGCTAGGTGGTGCAGTGGATAGAGCACTGATCCTAGAATCAGGAGGACCTGCATTCAAATCCAGCCTTGGACATTTACTATCTGTATGACCTTGATTGCCTCAAAAGAATAAGTACTTGCTAATTTTAAACACTTTATGGAGCATGTTCAATTTCATCATGATGGTGACACCGGGCTCCTTGCTATTCCTCATACAACATAATCCATCTCCCAGCTCTTTGCAGTTTTATTAGCTATTTCTCATACCTAGAATTTTCTCCTTCCTCGCCTCTGTCTCCTGGCTTCCCTGGCTTCCTTCAAGTCTCAGTCAAAATCTCCCCTTCTGCAAGAAGCCTTTCCCAATCCCTCTTAACGTTAGTGTCCTCTCATTTCAGGCTGCCTCCCATTTAGTCTGCATATCTCTTGTTTGTACAGAGTTTGCATGTTGTCTCCCCTCATTAGACTGTGAGTTCCTTGGGAGCAAAAACAGTTTTTGCTTTGCTTTGTATCACCAGAACTTAGCACAGTATCAGACACATGTTTTTGTTGTTGAGTCATTTCAGTCATTTCCAACTTTCCGTGACCCCATTTGGGGTTTTCTTGGCAAAGATACTGGAGTGGTTTTGCCGTTTCCTTCCCCAGCTCATTTTACAGATGAAGAACTGAGGCAAACAGGGTGAAGTGACTTGCCTAGAGTCACACAGCCAGTAAGTGTCTGAGGCTGGATTTGAACTAAGGTCCTCCTGACTCCACAGCCACTCTATACACTGTGCCACCTAGCTGCCCTTCTGACACATGGCAGACATTTAGCAAATGCTTCTTGATAACTCTTTTGATCTAAACAGATCAGAACCCCTGTTGTAAGCTGAGCCTGACAAGTTGGTGCTCTGGTAGTTTAGGTAAGGTATTGGAACAAAATGAGACTCTTATAGGTGATTCACCAGTTTGGGGAGTAGGAAAAAAGTAAGGTTTATGGGACTCAGCCATAATAAAGGAAGAACATTCCACAAAGATAATTAGTGAGGACACAACATTGATTCAGCTAAATATAGCTTCCCATTATTCATTATGCTGATACTGCACAATCAGAAGCCTCAGAGAGGGAAATGGAGCTTCTCATGGACTTCTTATTCTTAGGCAAAAAAAAAAAAAAATCCATATCAACAACTTGAGCCTAGCCTCTTAGGGAAAAAAGATGACAAATGTTAGAGGGGCTGTGGGAAAGCAGGTACATTAATATACTTTTGTATATTATATACTGTGAATTGATCCAAACATCCTGGAAATCAATGTGGAACTGTACTCCAAAAGTAAGCAGTGACACTATGCACCAAAGAACCATAACCTATAAGCCTACACCCTCAAAGAATCAAAGAAAGAGGAAAAGAATACATATGTACAAAAATATTTATGATATTGCTGTTTATATTAGCCAAAAACCGGAAATTAAGAGGGTGCGCACCTACTGAGAAATAGCCAAGCAAATTATGATAGATTAATACAATGGCATGTTGTTATGCCATAAGAGGTGAAGAAATGGAAAATTTCAGAGGAAACTGTGAAGACCTCTATGACGCAGGGTGAAGTAAACAGAACCAGGAAAAAAGTTTACAAAATGAGACATTATAGAGAAAAGCGACTATGAAAAATTTTAGAACTCTAATTAATGAAATAAGGAAGTATAACTCCAGAGGACTAAAGATGAGCCATACCACCACCTTCTGCCAGAGAAGTAATAGGTTTATGATCCAGAATAAGTCATCTATTTTTGGACATGGCCAATATGGAAATTTGCTTTGGTAAACTATGAGTGTTTGTTTTTGTTGTTTTTGTTTTTAAATTGTTTGAATGCAGGAGAAGCAGTGGAAAAGAGAAATATTTTTAATTAAGTGTAATATTAAAAAAGAAAATAACTAGCCTAATTCACATGGGGTAAAACATTAGGAAAAGGTAGCCCTGACCACTTAGCAGGGCCCCAGGAAATATTTCTCCTATCACAAACCCTCTAAAATTTAGTTGTTAATCTTTGCTGACTTTGTTAGTTCATATCCTTGTACTCCATGTGGAGATGAGCCTCTTCAAAACCAAATTAGACTTGTCCTTGAACAACAGATGTACAACCGGCCACAAAGTCCGTACTCAAAGCCCTTTCCAAACCAGAAGGCTCTACGAGAGGTAGCATTATATAGACAAAGCCTTTGAGGACCCGAAGCTACTTCCATACCATGATGAGACATCAAGGTAGTACTTTAGTGAAGGTCTTTAAAATAGATACCATAAATAAGGGCTAACTCACCAGACTTGTAGCTTTCCATTTTAATTAAGCAATGTTTAAATGGAGAAGGGAGACAATGAAAGAGATGTATCCTTTCCCCTTTCAGCCAAAATAAATTCTATTCCTTTCTCCATATGTCCATCTTCCCTCAAAAAATGGTTTTGGAACCAATAGTCCATGAAATTCATCTTTTGATTTAAGCCCTCCAACTTGAGATATACTCCCTAACTTAATTTAGATAGCTGAATCTGAGCAAAGAAAAATATAGGAAAGATTAAAAGAAAGTGCTTTGATTATACTTAAGTATATATTGTGTTCCTCTCCTCCCCCATCCCACTCAAATGAATGTAAGCTCTTTGAGGGTTAGAATTTCTTCCTTCTTGTCATTGTATCTGCAATGTCCAACACAGTGGCTTGTGCATAGTAGGTGCTTAATAAATGTTATTGGATTTAATTGTTTTGGGGTTTTTTTTTTACATTTCATGGAAGAAATAATCAATGGGAGAAGTCATAGATGATTTTATCTCTTTTTTAGGGTTTTCCTGCTTTCTCTTTATTACTATTTTTTTATTTCAAAATTCTGGCTTTCATTTTGTTGTAGCTTTTATCTGACCTTCCCACTGCCCCACATTGAGCAAAAAAATAAATAAAGCCCCCAAAATAAAACCCTGATCACAAATATACATAATCCAACAAAACAAATTCCCATATTGACTATGCCTTAAAATGTATCTCTTAGTGCATTTTAAATCCATTACTTCTCTAGGAGGAGTTAAGTGGTATGTTTCATCTTCAGTCTTCTGGAACTGTGATTTATCATTGCACTGATCAGCGTTCTGAAGTTTTTCAAAGTTGTTTTTCTCTGATCATATTAAAATAGTACCTGACACAAAGTAGGAACTTAATAATGTGACTGACTGACACTTCTCCTCGTTCTGCTCTCTTTGCTTTACATCAGTTCATGTAGATCTTCCCATTTTCCTTTGAAGTGTCCATATCTTCATTTCTTATGGCACAAATTTTTTCTCCTACACATATGCCACAATTTGTTAACTGTTCCCCAACAGGAGGACACTCCTATCTGGCTCTCTTTTGTCTCCCTTTGTAAGGTAAGCTCCCTGAAGAAGGTTATTTGATTGAAATGACGTAGCTAGATTTCTCAGTACCCAACTCCAAGGACACAAGGTCAATGCAGCAACCACCATCTGACATCCTACTAAGTACAGTAAACTAAGCCTTGAGGGCAGTATTACAACTGGATGAGAACTGAGTCAACCACGCTCTGAAAATGGGTTCTAGGCTTTAGTTAACCTAGAGTTTCTGCTCTGGACAGTGGTAGGCTTGGAATGGGAATGGAAAAGCATTAAGTGCTTTCTACCTTCCAGGCACTCTTCTAAGAGTTGAGGATACAGGTATTATTGCCACTCCTCTCCATTGTGAACAAAGTTCCCAGAGCTCAAAATCTTCCTAAAAAAATAGAAAAAACATGAAAGATTTGTTTGTTTTGTTTTGTTTTCAGAAACAAAATAGACTGAAATGGAACAAAGCAAAAGAGAAAGGAAGGGGAGGATGCTTCCAAAACAACATTTTAGGCAGGTCCTCCTGTGACTATTTCAGTACTGACATGGCCTTCTGGGAATAAGAGACAGATAATAGCTGTCCTTAGGTCAATATTAGCAAGACTATTATGTCATACCAAAGGTCTGGTTTTTTTACTCATTCATTCATTCAATAAATATTTATTGAGTACATGCAAGGTAATATACTATATAATACATATGATACAAAAATATGTAAGACATATGACTTGCTCTTTAGAAATTTGCAATCTAGTAGGAGCAAAAATGAACAGAAATCATTAGAATGAAAAGTAGTTTGTGATAAGTACCATAGGAATGGTACAAACAAGAGACCCTTAGATGTTCAAAAAAACAGAGAGCACTTCTGGCCAGGGCCTTATGGCAGGCTTGATGGAAAAGGTTAACTTCTGGGCTGAGCCTTGAAGGATGGGAAGAATTTTGATATTTGGAAAGTAGATACGTGTCAAGTTTGGAGAAGAAGAGGAGAGGTGGTACTGTATGAAAGGAAGGAATGGAATTGTAAGTAGAGAAATTGACATAACAAATCTAGTCCAACAATAAACACTAATTAAGTGCCTAGAGCATGCAAAGCACTGTTTTTAATACTGGCTTACCAAAGACAAAATGAAAATAGTCCCTACCCCCATGGAGGGTGATACAATGTGAAAACAGTTAAGTATATACACAAAAACTCCAATAGGCATTTTTTGGGGGGTCACATTGTTTCACTGGCCCCTCTATCAAAATCCCTGTGCGTTTATTAGTATGAAGTCAGTGGTCCTAGGAAAATACATAAAAGTAATTAAACCAGGTCAAATATTAGAACCCATTGTGATAGAGTAAGGAAGAAGTATAACGGAGAATGGCCCATTTCTGGGAGTATGAGCTTTTGAGGAAGTTACTTCTGGAAGTCTGTGATCATGTAGATTGAAGGATCTTTATCTTGAGCTATGGTTCTAAATTTCCAACTCTTTGCCGAAAATATCTACCTGGCATCGCAAATTCCACCACATTTATAAGATCATAGATCTAGAGCTGGGAGTGGCCTTATTGTCAATTATTTCAGTCCCATCATTTCACAGATGAAGAAACTGAAGCCCAGGAAAGTTTAAAAAATAATGTTAATTGACTTCTACAACATCACAGTCAACATTGAGGGCAAGATTTGAATCCAGCTTCTCTGCATCCAGAACTAGTATTGTTTCTATTGTACTGTGTGATCTCCCCATCTTAATTTATTAGCTTATCCTCTCTCCAAAACAGTTGTCTCCCGAATTTCTCATTTCTGTGGATGACATTGTCATTTTCCAAGTCAACCAAGAGTAAAAAAATTGAGAGGTAGCAAGGTTTCAAAATAAAGACCTCTAGATTTGGAATCAGAGGAACATGTTCTTCATTTGTAAAGTGAAGGCATTGGACTAGATGTCTAAGGTCCCTGCTAGCTCTTCTAGCCATCGCCTTTCCATTTCCATGACCAACAACCTAGCTCAGAAACTTATCACCTCACACCTGTTGTAACGTGGACACAATGGTATCCCTTCCTCCTAAATGGTATCCTAAATGGTATCCCTTCCTCCATTCTCTCCATTTGAATTATTCTACTCACCTCCACCAGATTAATCTTGCTAAATCCTGTTGGATTCCATCATTCTTCTGATTTATAAAAAAAAAAAAAGAAAGAAAAACACTTTCATGATTCTCATTGTTTGTAGAACGAAATCCAGGCTTTTTGGCCTGGCATTCAAGACCATCCACAGCCTAATCCCTAACCTTAACTCCCATTCCTCCCTTAAAAAACCTTATGTCCCAGACAAATTGGACTACTTGCTGCTCCCTGAATGCAATTTTCCCCTCCTTTCCTTCATGTTTTCTTCATTTGTGTAAAACTGTTGGTCTTTAAAGCAAATCCTTTGTTTTCTCTCCTTATCCATAAAGCCATCAGATAAACTGAAACATAACATTTGTTCCCTGTTAATTTGGACTACTTTTTGCATCTTGTAAATGCGTGAGTGTGCTTGCTTTTCCATATGTAAAAGGGGAACTTGCCAATGAGGGCCTAGTTCTTCAGCCTTTCAAGATTCCACAAGTCTGTATGCCAAAGGAAAGGAGACACAAACATGAGACAGTCCCATTCCAGCCACAGGCTTGCCTAGGAGAGGGGAGAAGGCGAGCACCCATCCGTATCTGACTCTATTGGCACTAGAAGTGATCATTGTAGCCATGAGAACAAATGAATGAGATCATCAAGGGAATAAGGAGAGAGGAGGAAGAGAGGTCCACATAAAGGACCTTAGGGAATGCCTACAATTAGGGCTGGGAAAAGGAAATGGAGACAGAGAAAGAGACGGATGTTTCTATCTCTGTTGCTCATTAGGGAGAAACACATTATCAAAGAATCATATTGGACTATCCCAGAGGAAAGCCAGGAGCTAGCCAGTGTTTTTTTAGTAGATTGAGTATCTTAGGTAATTAAATAGGAAAAAGAGAGAGGGGGGAAGAACAGTAACCATTTTGTCCCTCTATTTCTGCCATTTCATCCTCCAACCATGAGGAAGCTTTGGACTCCATCATCTTTTATCTGCCCAAATTTCCAAAAGCTGATTAGATTAGACCTCTAGGAAATGGCTGTCATATCCACAAAATGACAGTTCTTGTTATAGTCATCTGCTTCATTCACAAAATGGATGGTGAGGTTTTTTTTTTAAGAGAATAATTTTCAAGTCAAAATTTTTTATAGTATATGTTCTTACTCACAAACTTTAACTCTTACTTTAAAAAATCTTTGATGAATTGTTAATTTCATTTTAACTTTTTTAATGGAGGGAAGTTAGTTTAAATCGTCACAGAAACAATTAAAAAGAGACTTTGGAGCCCTGGAGATCTTTCTGCTTTCTTCTCTTTTATCATTAAGGAGTTGATTTTCAATGAGCTGTAATACCCTTCTCTTTTCAACTGGGTTAGGAATATTTAAATGTTTATCATCTGTTAGTTCTTTAAGTTTTAGTTTTTATCCAAAAAATGCAGCATGTGAAGTGTAGATGCAGTTCATGGATATATTATTTTAAGATATTTGGGAAACACTCAAAGTGAAAGTTATTTTGAGGATTAGGAAATAGCTTGTCTGACTACTGCCAAGTGAATTTGGAATAACCTTTCTGTGGGATGCAATGAAAAAGAAAGAGAAAAACTTCAACATTCTCAAGTTCAAGGCTACAAGAGAACATGAACAGAATGCGTTCTTCATCCTGTTTAACGCTTGGACACACAGTACAGCCAAACAGTGTTTTCTTTCATTTAAAAAAAAGAAACAGCAAAAAATTTGGCTGCTTTAACTTTCTTCATTTCTGGTGTGGCAGCTACACGAAGCTGTAACTACCTATTTCTGCACCTGGGGCAAATGGCAGCAAGGCAGAGGTGAAGAGAAAGGGAGGGATCAGCTTGGGTGAGACCCTGGGAGGAAGTTATATCCCTGGGGACACCATGAAGTTTCTAAGCTGCTGAAAGGGAAGGAAAGGCCCCTAGAGAGATATCAGTACCAATGCTGCCACAAGGGGCAAGGAAAACAGGGAAGAAATCACCCTTAGGATGGCGCTGTTTATGCTCTTTAAATTTTCCTCTCTCTGCTCCTCCTTCCTTAATCATGGTTCAGATTCTACGCAAGCTTCAATTTCCTTTTCCTTTTCATCTTTGCTCTTTCTATCCAACATTCCTTTGGATACCATGTGAATTGGATGGTGTGTGAGTTAGAGATGGCTTGCCAGGGGTTGGGTTATGTGACTTGGTTGGTTGGTTGCTCACGTTCAAAAAAAAAAGTACCATTAGTAATGTCAGGGCTTCCCCTGTCAGCATCAAAAAGCAGAGTAAAGCTGCCAAGGAAAAAACACCTCATTCATAACATGTTAACTATAAATGGCCTTTAAAAAAAAACATGAGCAGTAGATAGATGGGTGCTGGCAAGGACAATCAAAACAAGCATCTGGTTAAGGGTACCAAAAAATTCAGAGAGGAGACTGGCTGCTACTTATGAAGGAGGAAATTTGCTCAGAATGATCAAACTTTTGAAACCAATGTTTTCTTCCCATGGTTAGGAACTACAGTGTGCTTTAAGATGAGAGCTTCTATATAAGTGCCTATTGCTTAAATAAATGAGGTATATGAAATTCAGGCTAGCTAGG
This sequence comes from Vombatus ursinus, assembly GCF_900497805.2. Taxonomy (NCBI): domain Eukaryota; kingdom Metazoa; phylum Chordata; class Mammalia; order Diprotodontia; family Vombatidae; genus Vombatus; species Vombatus ursinus. The sequence continues at coordinate 15,970,930 of NW_020948910.1, read as the reverse complement.
TGGCACAGTGGAAACAGTGCCCGGGCTGAAATCAGGAAGACTCATCTTCCCTGAATTCAAATCTGGCTTCAGACATTTACTAGCTGTGTGACCTTGGATGAGTCCCTTAACCCTGTTTGCTTCAGTTTCCTCATCTGTAAAATGAGCTGGAGAAGAAAATGGCAAAACACTCCAGGATCTTTGCCAAGAAAACCCCAAATGGGATCTCAAGGAGTTGTATACAACTGAAAAATTACTGAACAACAACATGGAATTTGGACTTTACAGAATGGGCAAAATAAGAAAAGAATTTATTGCTCTAGGATTCAAACAAAAAGGAACTTTTAGGCTAAAGTAGACAATATTCTGTTGCGACACCTACTGGTAATGTGTATTGTTGCAGCCTAACTCTATTGGATATTATAAGTACCCAGCTAAAATGACATTTATTAAGCATCTACTGCCTGCAGAACATTGTGATGGGGCAGGGACTATTTCTTATCTAAAATCTGTGTTAATTCTCCTCCCCTACTATGGCATATAGTTCAAAAACTATTCTACTAAGTTTACATGTTTCTACACATATCTAAGACGTATTTCAGAGAATCAATAAACTGTGCCCTAAATTGAATGGGAGAATATAATTGTTGTTGTTGTATTTAATCACATATGACTTTTTGTGATGCCATTTGTGGTTTTCTTGGCAAAAAATACTGGAGTTGTTTGCCATTTCCTTCTCCAGTTCATTTTACAGATGAGGAACTGAGGCCAACAGAGTTAAATGACTCACCCAGGGCCACACAACTAGTAAGTGTCTGAGGCCAGATTTGAACTCAGGGAAGATGAGTTTTCCTGACTCCAGGCCCAGCATTCTATCCACTGTGTCACCTAGCTTCCTCCTGATATGAATTTAGGAAAATATGAAACTTACAGGGAACTTACCTAGTCATAATTTCTTGATTTTGAAAAAAAGAATAGAATCTGGATGTTTCTACCTTTAGCATCTCTCATATAGGTCCTCTTTTATTGCAAAAACCTTCTTATTGGTCTCCCTGCCTCGTCTCCTCCATTTCCAATCCATACTCTGTTCCGATGCCAGTAACTTTCCTACAGCCCAGGTCTAATTATGTCACACTCCACCTAGCCCCCTATTCAGTAAACTCCAATGATTCTGTTACCTCCAGGATCAGATACAAAAATCTTGGTTCAGCATTTGGGGCCCTTTACAACTTGGCTCTTTCCTACCTTTCCAGTGTTCTTACACTTTATTCTCTTCCATGTACTTTAAGATCTAGTGACACTGGGCTCTTTGCTGTTCTTCAAACAAAATACTCCTGATTCCATTCCTTTTTGCTGGCTGTCGCCTAAGGCTGGAATGCATCCCCTCCTCATCTTTCTCTCCCGTTTTCCATGACTTCCTTCAAACTCACCTCATATCCAACCATCTACGAGAGGCCTTTCCCAGTTCCCCCTACTGATGGTGCCTTACCTCTGAGACTCCTTCTACTTTACTATGTATATATCTTGTTTGTCAGTAGTTGATTGCATTTTGTGTCCCACATTTGAATGGAAACTCCTTGAGGTCAAGAACTCAGTTTTTGCCTTTCTTTATTTAAAGCCCCAGACCTTTCCACAGTTCCTGGAACATAGTAGGTCTTAATAAATGTTTGTTGACTGACTGATATGTGCCAATCTGGGATATAGCCCTCACCTTCCCCTCCCTTCCCCCTACCTTCCTTTAGTCCTGAATTAAGACATATCACCATAAACATGAGATCGTACTAGGAGTCGATTAGTTCTTCCAAGACTTCAGACTGATGGGAGTTATTACCTGAACACAGCGATTTATGCTATTTCCTATTCAGAAACACAAAGAGAACCATCTTCCTTTATAAATGTGACAATCTAGGATAAGTAGACCCCAGGCCCTTTTGACTATATCACTCGTGAATAAACCAATAAGCACATGAGGGTTGGTAAAATTCCTTTGGTGTTCCATGGTTACATCTATAAAATGTTCTCGAACTATTTTTGCCTACATATACCCCACACCTCCCTCTGGAGAATGTGGCCTAGTCTAACCAGATGGCCTCAGAGGAGGAGATCAAGCTGGATTGCATTTGGGAAATTGTGTTATGCTTTCCAGTTATCCTAAGCTGTCTCCCCAAACATCCACACCCATACACAAACAATCCCAACTTTTTTAAACAAGAACACTCCCTTGGTGATGGTGTAACACTCTCTTTGCATGAATGCAAATCTTGAGACCCCATAGTGACCAAAGAATCAGTTACAGGTGACCCAAAGGGGGATGAGGAAGGACAGACTGGGTAAAAAGGTTACTGCTGCATATTTCCAATGATGGCCTGTGCATAAGAAGTGGAAAAAAGGGAGATTGTTTATGAAATGTGTGCTAGGAAAAGGAGAGAATGAGAGGTAACAGATGAAAAAGCAAAGTGGTATACTTGTACCCAGGAAATGTAAACAGATTTTAAAAAAGGCCCTGAGAATAATGGGGGGGGGCTCATTTGTAGAGGATCTAATGGAGGGCATAGACTAAGAAGGCATCCACACCAATCACACATCCACTGGAATATTGAAGTCAACAAGTATTTATTAAGCACCTATTGTGTGCTTATCCACAGACTATGCTTAACGCTTGAAATAAGTAACCTGGAAACAGAAATACATAATCAATGGGCAGGATGATAAGAGGGAATGACTAGGGAAAGGAAGACCAGTTAAGTTGTTGTCCTCCCTCCCTTCTCTGTAGAGGTGGGGAACTCTAAGTTTGGACCATTTCATATAAAAAGCTCAAGGCATAATGAATGGGGCCAGAATGACTTGGGTTCAAATTCCACCTCAGACACTTCCTAGTTGTGTGATCTTGGACAAATCACTTAACCTCACTATGTCTTGGTTTTCTCACCTGTAAAATGAGGTAATTGGATTTGACCTCAGTCCTCTAAAGTCCTTTCCATATCTAGTCTATGATCCTATATACTCAGATTCAAATGTTAGGTTTAGTTTTGCTGGACTTCTTTTTCTGTGTGTGTGTGTGTGTGTGTGTGTGTCTGTCTGTCTGTCTCTCTCACTATCTCTCTGTCTCTATGTCTGTCTCTGTCTCTTTTTCTCTCTCTCCCTCCCTCCCTCCCTCCCTTTCTCTCCCTTTTGTTACAAGGGATGCCTCTTTTTGAAGAGGGGGATGGAAGGATATATTTGCAAATGAAGGTAACATAAAACACAAACTATATTAATAAAGAATTTTAAAGAAGCTATTATAGCAATCATGGAATTAAGTGATGAAGGTCTGGATTAGAGTGGTAGGAACAAGAGTAGAGAGCAAACAACAGATAAAGAGAAACGTTTCTAAGGAAGAAACAACAGGGCTCAGTAAGCAGCTGGATGTAATATATGGATTAGATTGAAGTAAGACATTTTTATCCTCCAAGAAAAATTATTTCTTATCACTCTTCTCAACCACTAGAGCTCATCCTAAACCCATCATTAATTCCTTTCCTGGGGAGGTGCTGTAGAAGGATAAAATACTGTTATTCTTTTATTGATCAATCATTATGCATATTGAGCACTCATTCTGTAACAGGCACTATTCTACACCATGTGGGTAGATATAAAGACATTTACAACATGTTTTCTTACCTAAAGATCTTTCCTGACTAATTGGAGGACCAAGACACATTTACACCCAAAGATAACCTATAATTTATGACAATACATGATGACTTGTGTTCTTTTGCCATTTAAATCTTCTATGCTACTGCTAGAAGTTGAAACTAAAATAATTTCTTGATTATCTCAAAGCCCTTCTTTTTCCCCATGCCTTTGTGTCTAATTCCAGTCCTTTCCAATACCAGCATGGCAGTTCAGCCCCAAAGCCACAAACACCACTAGACCCATCCATGACTGAATCATCCACTGTGCTCCATAACGCAGAATCTTTTTTGCAGACAAAGCAAGAAGTGCAGTGGTCGCATAACAAGTCCAGTAAAGAGGGAACTGAAAAATTTAGCCAGTAGACCACCCACCGTGGATGAAAAAGCATACACACACATGAAGCTCCTGGGTCCCTCCCCAGAGAATTGGGTAGAACTCCTGATAGAAAGAAGAGATAATTGCTTTTCGCCACTGGCAAGTGCATAGGGTGCCTGACACAATGGTGTGTACTCAGCAGTGCTTAATAAATATTATTCAATGATTCCATCATTAAGGGGAAGATAGGTGACTTGGCAGAAGAATGGTATGTCTTCATTTTTTTCAACCCAATCTTGGAGAAACAATTTTAGGATAAGATATGCTCATGTCATTTTCAAAAAACCACAGGGAAAAGAATGTTGCCAACAGATTGAAGATTAGAATTGTTTTATGGACACGCAGAGTAGATCTTTCAAACCTGAACACTTGAAACAGGACACATTGAGTAGACTATGACTTGAGGTGAATTTTACATATTAAAAGTACTGTACCTTGTTATATCACCTTCTAACCCTCAACAGCAGGTTTTCACTTTCCAAAATCCCTTGTGGGTTTTTTTCCCCAGATGTCTGTTATATTCCTTGTGAGAGGAGTGAAAATGGTTTAAAACTTTACCAATAGAAAGGTTAAAAAAAAGCAGATAACAGGTATCACATAACAGCTGTGTTAAAAGTGTTATTTCAGAAGGCATAATGAAAGATTGCTGATCCAGATATCACTGATTCTGAGGATCAAGACAAATAACTAAAGAGTGTAATGGGAATATTTGCATAAAATTGAAGGAAAAGAAGATATCAGAGAAGTAAAGGAAAGGAGACTTTACAGAATTGGGCAGGTGAAGGACATGTTAAAAAAGTGTCATCTTATAATTTAGATATAAAGACTGATATTATAAGCAAACTAGGAGAGTAAGGAATAGTTTACCTGTGAGATCTATGGAGAAGGGAAGAATTTATGACCAAACAAGAGATAGAGAACATTATGAAATGCAAAATGGATGACTTTGATTACATTAAATTTAAAAAGGTTTTGCACAAACAAAGTCAATGCAACTAAGATTAGGACGGAAGCAGAAATCTGGGAAATAATTTCTACAGCTAGTGTCTCTGATAAAGGCCTCATTTCTAAAATATATGAAGAACTGAGTTGAATTTATAAGAATACAAGTCATTCCCCAATTGATAAATGGTCAAAGGATATGAATAGGCAGCTTTCAGATGAAGAAATTAAAGCTATCTATAGTCATATGAAAAAATGCTCTAAATCACTATTGATTAGAGAATTGCAAATCAAAATTACTCTGAGGGACCACATCACACCTATCAGATTGGCTAACATGACAAAACAGGAAAATGATAAATGCTGGAGAACATGTGGGAAAATTAGAACACTAATGCATTTTTGGTGGAGTTATGAACTGATTCAGCCATTCTGGAGAGCAGTTTGGAACTATGCCCAAAGGACTATAAAACTGTGCATACTCTTTGACCCAACAATACCAGGTCTGTATCCCAAAGAGATCATAAAAATGGTAAAAGTAACAACATGTACAAAAATATTTATAGCGCTCTTTTTGTGGTGGCCAAGAATTGGAAATTGAGGAAATGATGATCAATTGGGAAATGGCTGAACAAGTTGTGGTATATGAATGTAATGGAATACTATTGTGCTATAAGAAATGATGAGCAAGCAGACTTCAGAGAAACCTGGAAAGACTTATATGAACTGATGCTGAGTGAAATGAGCAGAACCAAGAGAACATTATATACAGTAATAGCCACATTGTGAGATGACCAACTTTGATAGACTTAGCTCTTCTCAGCAATACAAGGATCAAAGACAACTCCAAAAGACTCATGATGGAAAATGCTATCCACATCCAGAGAAAGAACCATGGAATTTGAATGAAGATGGAAGCATACTATTTGCTCTCTTTTTCTTTTGTTGTTTTGTTTTATTTCTTCTTTCTAATGGTTCCTCGCATTAATTCTAATTCTTTTATACATCATAACTAATGTGAAAATATGCTTAATATGAATGTATAAGTAGAGCCTCTATCAGATTACATGCCTTCTTGGGAAAAGGGAGAAGGGAGGGGGAGAAAATTTAAAACTCAAAATCTTATGGAAGTGAATGTTGAAAACTAAAAATAAATTATTTTTTAAAGTGTCATCTTATTCATTAACATCTAATTCTAAATTCAAATCTCCTAACATTACCATAATGCAAAATCATGAGGAATGGCAAAAAAAAAAGATACATCACATCAGATTTATTTAATTCCTTTTAAAATAAAATTAAATTAAATTAGTCCAATTTAGAAGATGAATGGAATTCTGCAACGTATATAACATGTTGCACTATGAATGGATTTTAGGAAAGTATAAAATTCAGGGCTTGGGGGGATTTATCTAAATCTTTCTGAATAGTATCAGTCATATAAATGAATGCTATAATGATAAAAGTTAATTAAAGAGAACAAAACCCAGAGTAATATTAAAAGGCACTGTTTCCAAGGTCTACAGTTGTTTATCCAAGTTGATTGATAAAGTTATCTACAGATTCATTATTCAATTGTAAAAGTGGCTTTGTCTGATTTCCCATGATCTTGGTGCCATACGCAGGAATTTTGCACCAATGGAATTCTAAAATGGTTCTAAAGGGAAAGTTAAAAAACAAAAGGACATAACTGGTAAGAGGAAGGGATTTCCTGCTGGCACATGATGATGAGTATGACTTCCAGAAGAAAAATGTATAGGGGTGTGTGGTAAGAGCAGCATCTACTACAGATACTGCCTAGAAGATATGCTGAGCTACTTTTTTTCCCTAAAAGACGGGGAAACTTTCAAAGAGATTTTACTTTTTTCAGAGAACTTCAGTGAGGACAAATGTGAAGTCTTGCATTTGGGTACAAAAAAATCAGCTTCACAAGTATAATAAAATGACAGATGTATGGAAAGTCTATAGCCATTCCAAAAAAAAAAAAAAAGATCAGGAAATTCAAGTGGACCTCAAGCTCCATATGAGTCAGTGACGTGATTTAACAGCCAAAAGAGCTAATGCTTTCTTAGGCTATATTAAAAGGGTCCTACTTTTCAGGAATAGAGAAATGATAGTCCCAGATATTCTGTCTTCACCTTGAGGATTTTCTTCATTTCTGGGCATCCCAGTTTTAAAATGACATGAATAAACTAGAGAGAGTCCAGAAGAGGACAAAAGCAGAGGAGGTCACTCTATGTTGGTTACCTAGGATATCCAAAGATCTTTATAGGAAATAAGATATTAGTGTCTACCAGTTTGAACACCTTCAGATTATTAAACTAACTTCAAAGTAAATCATCTCATACTATAATTTGACTCTCTAACCTGTTATTTGCATTCTCTAGAGAATTTGGGGCTGAGCCATCTTGATTTTTCATTATATTTGCAATTCTTAATTTAATTAAAGAAAGTTGTACAATTTGGGCTCCCCTGGGGTTTAGAAGGGACAGAGCCTGGAGCAGTGGAATGAATGGTTCAGGGGTCATTGGACACTCAGTGGGGGAAGGTCTTCCAGGGATGGAGTCATACCTGAATATAGATTCAGAAGAGAAAACGGGAAGGACTGAGTCAAGGGCTTCTATAAGAAAGCTTCAAACAATAGGAACAAACATCACAGCCAAGAAATCCAAAGACTCACAGTGCAAGGGGGAAAGGTAGAGCAAGCTCAGGAAATCCACTTAAAGGAAATTACAGATTAGGAACAGGAACTATCTTGGGAGTCAGATGCCTTGAATTTGGACCCGGTCCTACTACTTACTACCTACCTCACTTTACCTTTCCTTGTCTGAGTTTCTTTTTTTTATTTATGTATTTATTTATTTATTTACCCATATTCTGAATCTATAAACATCAAATAAAATTCCATAAAAAATGGAACAAAAAAGGAAGGTTGTACATGAAACTGTTAATATTGATCACATATAGCTTGATGTTGTGTTTAAATATACTACATTCAATAGGTAACAATACAAGCTGTTCTGCCTATCTGTGATTCTTTCTGACCTTCCTTCTGTTCTCTTCTGCACATATTTTTAAATGCTTCAAAGATATTCTTTTCTTTCCTTCTTTTTTATTTTTTGGAGGGGTACTCTAACCCAACCTCTTTCTCCCTCTCACACATCCCCAAATGAAAAACAAAACAAAACTCTTGTAACATATATTCATAGTCAATAAAAACAAATTCCCACTTTGTCTGAAAAAGTATATCTGATTCTGCATCTTAAATCCACCGCCTTCAATAGAGAGGTCGGGTAGCTTGCATCATCATTGATCAGTTATCTGGTCTGTGCCTGAATTTCTTGATCTGTAATAGAATGGGGTTGGACAAGGTAATTTTCTAGCTCAGGAACTTAGGGCCTTGCAATCCTCTTATCCTAAATCAAAACGTAAGGAGTGTCATTCTCAGTGAGGTCCAGAACTTGCCCTGTAGTGATGGCAGGGGTCTAATTTGCATGCTCAGCAGCTTGTCATTTTCTGGTCATTCTTAAGTAGGTCACAGTTGTACTCTGGGAGCAGGTGTGGTTTAAAAAGCTAGAAAGATATCCATATTCAGAATCCAAAAACCAGAGTTTGAATTATGAGCAAAGCAGAACTGAAATAGCTCAAGAGAAACACAAGATATGCAAACTTAGAGAATCCACCCCAAAGGTTCACACAGACTATTTGTACCCGATCTGTGGTAGGACATTCCAAGCTCATATTGGTCTGATCAGCCACAGTCGGATGCACTAAAACTTGACTCTAGCATAGTAATGCCATTTTGGCCTTCTTTGAAAACAAAGGACAATAAACCACTCACTAGGTGTGCGTCCTTGGAAAGGTCACTGAGCCTTAAGGTTTCCTCATCTGTAGAATGTAATAATACTTGTTTGTTGTTCAGTCGTTTTTTAGTCATGTCTGACTCTGTGATCTCATTTGTGGGTTTCTTGGCAAAGATAGTGAAGTGGTTTGCCATTTCCTTCTTTTCTTTTTTTGGGGGGGGCTAGGCAATGGGGTTAAGTGACTTGCCCAGGGTCACACAGGCAGTGTTATGTGTCTGAGGTCAGATTTGAACTCAGGTCCTTCTCAATCCAGGGCTGGTACTCTATCCACTGTGCCACCTAGCTGTCCCTGCCATTTCCTTCTCCAGCTTATTTTACAGATGAGGAAACTGAAGCAAACAGGGTTAAGTGACTTGCCCAGGGTCACATAGCTAGTAAGTGTCTGAGGCCAGATTTGAACTCAGGAAGGGGAGTCTTCCTGATTCCAGGTCTGGCACTCTATCCACTGCATCACCTATCTTCCCAGTAATACTTGTACTATGTTCCTACTATGATTGTTTTAAGAAAAATACTTTTAGACCATAAAGTAAATTTGGGTTATTATGATTAAGCATTAAACCCACCTCTTATGTTTCATGCTTCAGTATTTCAGGAATCTGTGATTTTTATCACAGAAGATATTCCTTTTGTTGTTGCAAATGACCACTGCTTTACACTTTTAGCAAATGGACTTTAAGAGTCTCAAAGAGGCTGAACAATTAATCACCCTGCAAACAACCTTTTTGGTGATGAGCTTTTCTCGACTTCTTTCCTCAAACAATGAATTTACATCACTAGACTCCAGGTTTTAACTCAACGCCTTTCCAGCTGGTAGAACTCATCAGAGCTTAGTGGGCAGAGAAGTCTGAGAATGCAAAATCACCTCCACACCCTAACGAGCTATTGTAGGAGTTAGTGTAGATGGACATAAAAGATATGGATAAATTCAAATCCTCAGAAAAATCCAGACTTTGCTGTTGTTCTGTCTTGTACATGACTCTTCGTGACCCCATTTGGGGTTTTCTTGGCAAATATGTTGGAGTTGTTTACCATTTCCTTCTCCAACTCATTTCACAGATGAGGAAACTGAGTTAAGTGATTTGCCCAGCATCGCACAGCTAATAAGCTGAAGTTGGATTTGAACTCAGGTCTTCCTGACTCCAGGCCTAGATTCTATCCACTCTGCCACACATCTGCCTATATCTTCCATCTCAGTATTTTCCCTATCCTGCCTTTTAAGTAAAGCTATTGTAGGTGGCAAAGTCGATTGATTGGAGCTTCCAGTCCTGTCCTTGATGTCGAGAAGATTCGGAAACATCTGGAGACATTGAGAAGACCAATAGCAGAGGTGTGCTAGAGGGGAAGCAATCATGTTAGTTATCTGATAAACAGCCTCTGGAAAATAGAGTCAACACAAAATTATTTGTACCTTAAAATCATCATCGGCTAACATCTGAATAGAAAACCACAGGCCAAAAGTAATTTTTTTCCTCCCAGCTGTTTTTAAAATCCTTGGAATATACTTTTGTTTAAAATGTGTTACTTTTACATGTTTATATTAGCTCTTATGATTCAAAAATGATTTTTAACTGAAAAATTTTAGTCCATCCATCAGTATCATGGATTAAGACTTCAGAGTTTAAGGGGGAAAAATGTATTGTATAAAATGGCCCAAGTTCTCAAGTGTCCATTAATATGGTACCTCCATTTGTCTGCCAGAGTTTGATTTTTTAAAAGGAACTGTATAAAGAAACGGAACAAGAAAGAAATGTGGATCAGTTGCCTGCCAAGATGTGTGTTTTCAGCAAATGGCTTACAATGTGCATGTTCGTGTATGTGTGTGTGTGTTTAAAGAGAAAGCATAAGTCCAAGCATTTATATGGTTGTGTTTCCAAATGTTTAGTTAATTTTTATTAACTTGCGTATGACCATAGGGAGAAGAATAGATCTGCGACTTGATGGAAGTTTCCTGATGCGCTAAAAGAAGCTGCCTGTTTACTGTTCTTTGGCAATACTCTTGCCTTTCTGGGGATCTGGAGGTTCGTAAGTCTGGAAATACTCACCTGGAATAATGGACTCAGAGGGGGATCTATCAGATTGCACAGATGTGGGTCCCATTTGGATTTCATGAAGGCCTGTTTTAGCTTACTCTTCTCCAGCTTGCCTAAGTTGGGCCTATTGCAAGTTTTTACAGTAGAAAAGTAGGAGCTTGAAAGTATAAGAAATAAAGTGGAAAACAGAAAAACTAATCTGATAAACAGATCATGAGAAATAGGATTGTTGTTATTATTTAGTCATGTCTGACTCTTTGTGACCCCATTTGGTGTTCTCTTAGCAAATATACTGGAGTAGTTTGCCATTTGCTCTTCCAGCTCATGTTCACAGATGACAAAACTGAGGCAAAGAGGGTTAAATGACTTGTTCAGGGTCATATAACTAATAAATGTCTGAGAACTCAGGAAGATGAGTCTTCTTGATTCCAGGCCCAGCATTCTATCCACTGTGCCACCTCATTGCCGCAGGAAACTGAATTAAGAGATAACAACTACTGATTGAATTGGCATTAGAATTTGGACTATAGTGGAAACAGCTCATGTGGGCTCATACAAATCAACTGCTAAATTTTCAATGAAGCATTTACACTTTGGAAATCAGCAAATGTTACGAATCAGGGTTTGATTTTTTGCTTTGTTGATGTCTAAACTTAAGAAAGTGATGGGGGAAAATATTAATAATGCTTATTAAACTTCATAGTGTGTTGTGATTACACTTTTTTACAGAGCCAGAAATTGACAGTCCATGCCAATATTGAGGCCTACGCAATGACACCATTAAGAAGCCCTAGTTTCCCTCAAAGCACAACTTAGTCACCATCTCCTCCAGGAGGCCTTCTCTAATCCTTACAGTTGTTAATGTCCTCTCTCTCTCTTAAAATTACTTCATATTTCTTGACATATACTTTATGTTTTTGTCTTCGTATCGTTAGTCCAAGATGGCGGTGAATAAAGACAGAGTCTTAAGAGTTGCCCATTTAGGGGGCAACTAGGTGGCGTGGTAGATAGAGCACTGGCCCTGGAATCAGGAGGACCTGAGTTCAAATCAGTCCTCAGACACATAACACTCACTAGCTGTGTGACTCTGGGCAAGTTAACCCCAATTTCCTCACAAAAAAAAGAGTTGCCCATTTAAACAGGGTGAGGGAAGTGAAGGGGAGTGGGAAATTGCCACCATACTATAATTATTAGCTTGGCATAGCAACATCTAAGAAATTTCAGTACATTAATAACAAATTCTCTACCTCAAGTATACTCTTTTCATGAAATGCTTTGAAATGTATCTCCTTCCCATTAACAATCAGGCAAGAGCATCCCCTTACCTTCTCTTATGGTCCATGAGTGAAATTTGATTTGTGACTTGTGACTTTGAGGAGAGAATGATTAGCCCACTCCTTGGAGGGCAAGGGATATCTCATGGAAGGCCTGCTGTGTAGCTTGTAAAGTGCAGCAGCTGTGGCTTGTTTTCCCTAATATCTGACATGTTTCTTTGGCTACCAGCCAGTTTGAGCTGTACCCAACACTTCTCCTATCCTTCCTGTGGCTCCAGAATCCTTTGTAAGTGCTACTTGAGACTCTAGTCCACTCCAACTCAAGCTGCTTGCTCCTTTCCTCCCTTTAATGTACAGGCATCTCCCCCTAATTAATTAACCCAACACCAACTTCATCTTTATGTTACTAGGACCTTCCCACGCTTTGCCCCTTTGTGCAGCCTGGGGACGTCAGCACATTCCTGACTTCATCACTTGTCAACTCCCTTTCTGTTAAAGACCGGGATCCCCTTTCACTGACCTATGCTCTGATTTTGATCTCATTCAAAAGCATCCCGCTTTACGGGACAGTAACAAATGCCACCATTTTTCTCTCTGGTTTGCTTCTGCATGTTCATTGAGCAAATTTTAATTATATATCAAGAGAGGAGGAGGTTAAGCCTTATGTAAATATAGTGTAAAAGCTCATCAAATTTTTTTTCCTGTATGAAGCATGCCTAGCTTCATCTCAGTGGTAAAACCTCAAAATCCTTTTCACATTTCACATTTCACAGATTGTCAGATATTCGGGAAGAAATTGTGGAAATCTTGGAAGTTCACACAGTTTCATTTGGGAACACATCTAGATGTCTGATATAGAAAATCATCAATTACCTCCTGCTAAAAAGGAAGAGAAAATAATAAATACAAGATAGAAGGCCACAGGTGAATGAAAGCCCATCCCCTCCCTACACAGCACAAGAAACCTCCAGTCTTACATGGTTTATTGCAATGTGTTCACCTAGTCAATTACAAGTGTATAGCTAGAAAATAGTACTTGATACCCAAAGGAAATCAGAGGCACCATTTTCTGAAAGGACAGAGAAAGGCCATGTCTTCATTCTGCTTTCACATAATAAAAGTAAAACATTTCTCCCTTTTTGTTTAAAACCATGTGTGTAAGACTAGATCCTTTTCATGTATGCATCCTTAATATGAACTGTCCTTTACATACCCAGATTCACTATCCTTCAGATACTACTAAACTTCCATCTCTAGAAGATAATCTGATTTATTTTTCTATTAGTTGATAAAAAGTTATGCTAAGTTCAATTTAAGGAAGAATGTCCTGGCATTTAAAGATTTTTTAATGGAATAGGCTGCCTTAGGAAGTAGTGATATGGTTATAACTTGAGGTATTCTGGTGAAAGCTAGACTTGTCATGAAAGTCAAGACAGAGCTATAACCAGGGGTAGATGAATAAGATTTTGCCTCTCAGCCCTGAAATGTAGAGGGATGTAAGAGTACTTCAGCAGGATAAATGAACATATATGCACTGAGCTTAATACCTAACTAGCAAGAATCATTAGCAAATTAACAAAATAAAATTATAAAGCTTCCACTTCTTCCCTTCTCAACCCATTTGCCCTAAACAAAAGAAAGAAAGAAAGAAAGAAAGAAAGAAAGAAAGAAAGAAAGAAAAGAAAAATGCCAGTTACATCACTGTGTCAAGGAAATTCATGTTTTCAGCAGGAGTGAAACTAGATGACCCGAACTTTCCTCCAACTCTAAAATTCTGTGTATTATTTATTAAGCCAGTCAACCGTATTCTCTTACCTTGACTGCCTCATGATCAACAAGGATATGTGTATAAATAAGATGTGTTTTGTCTTACCATTTTAAATAAAAGCTTTTTAAGGGGAGAGAAAATATCAACATTTTTGTATACGACAGTGCGCATGATTTGCATGTATTTAATAAAACTGGTATTGAAGCCTGGCTTATTAACTCTTAACCTTGGGACCTATGCATATAGTACTTTGTTCCTTAAGCTGGAAATTCACCAACTTAGATTGTAATATTTGGAGCTGGAAGGGACCTTAACAGCAACTAGTTCAATCACTTTATTTTACAGATGAGCAAACTATAAACCCCAAAAAGATAAAATAAGTTGCCCAAACTTATTTAAGGAGTAAATGACAAAAGCAAGATTCAAACAAAAGTTATTTGTCTCTAAAACCAGTACACTTTGCAGTGCACCATGCTAAACTGGACTTGAACTTTGTTGGTACATTCTTTCCAAAATTAAGCCTATTTCCTGGTACAGACTTTTGTCAGAAATTTAACATTATACTTCCTAGCTGAGAGACAGCATAATGCTTAAAAAGCCAACCTATGAGGCAGAAAGATCTGGCTTCAAATCCTGCTGCTAACATGTACTGGCTGTGTGACCAGTGGACAAATCATTTAATCTTTCAGTATCTCAGACAGCTCTTTAAGACTGGAAGTTAGAGGCAGGTGCTAATCTGCATCAATAGAGAGAGTTTTTTTTTTTCCATTCTAGAATTTCCAGGGAGGAAGGAAGGAAGGAAAGAAGGAAGGAAAGGAGGGAGGGAGGATTTAAGAAGGGAGAGAGGGAGGAAGGGGAGTAGGACGGAGGCGGGGAGAGCAAGAAAGAAGGAAGGAAAGACAGAGAAAGAAAGAAAGAAAGAAAGAAAGAAAGAAAGAAAGAAAGAAA
>NW_020948910.1:15947379-15955976 GCF_900497805.2 Vombatus ursinus | reverse complement strand
AGAAAGAAAGAAAGAAAGAAAGAAAGAAAGAAAGAAAGAAAGAAAGAAAGAAAGAAAGAAAGAAAGAAAGAAAGAAAGAAAGAAAGAAAGAAAGAAAGAAAGAAAGAAAGAAAAAAGAAAGAAAGAAAGAAAGGGTTCCTAGCTAGAGTCAGGAAGTTCAACACTGGGTCATTTCAACATATGTTAAGAGCATAAACAGACTTAAATTTGAGTCCCAGTTGAAAATAGTTGGCTCATAAAAACCTTCACTTTTTTAGATGTGATACATTCCTAGAGACTGTGTCTTAAAATGGATCACTGTGGGACAAAATCTTGAGAGAGAACTCGTTATCATTACCCCAAAACACTCTCCTCCTCCTAATTTCCCTAATACTGTTGAGGCTTCCAAAACCTAGGCCTCATGCTTGACTCTCCACTCCTTTTTAACCCCAACATCCAATGTGCAAACAAGTCCTGTCCAGTCTACCTTTGAAACATCTCTCATACATTTCTCCTCCCTCAAATTGTCACCACCCTGATTCAGGTCCTCATCACCTCACACCTGTACTTTTGCAATAGCCTTTTGGTTGGTCCCCTTTTCTCAAATGTCTCTCCACTCCAGACCATCCTCCACTCAACTTTCAGAGTGATTTTCCTAAAGCATAGGTCAGATCATATCACCTCACCCCCCTACAATTCAGTAAACTCAAGTGGCTCCTTATTACCTCCAGGTCCTCTGTTTTTTAAAGCCCTTTCTAACCTGGCCCCTTCCCACCTTTCCAGTCTTCTTACACTTCAACTCACTGCCAACATACTCTACTGTCCAACTAGACTGTTCCTCACATAAGATACTCCATCTTCTGATTGTGCATTTTCAGTAACTGTCCGCTATGCTCATTCTCTTCCTTCTCATCTCTGTCTCCCCGCTCCCTTGGTTTTCTTCAAACACCAGCTAAAATCCTACCATCTTCAAGAAGGCTTTTCCCAAATAATTGCTAGTATCTTCCCTCTGAGGTTATTTCCAATTTATTCTGTAAGCATCAAGGTGGTACAGTGGATAGAGCCACTGGCCTGGAGTCAGGAAGACCTGAGTTCAAATCCAGCCTCAGATACTTACTAACTGTGGGACCCTGGGCAAATCATTTACCTTCTGTTTGCCTCAGTTTCCCCCACTAAAAAATGGAGATCATAGCACTTACCTCCCAGGGTTGTTGTAAGAATAAAAATGACATAAAGCACTTAGCACATAGTAGGAACTGTATAAATGTCAGCTATTATTATTTATCTTGTTTATACAAAGTCTCCCCCCTCCATTAAATTGTAAACTCTTTGAGGGCAGGGATTGTTTTTGCTTTTCTTTGTATCCCTAGCACTTAACACAGTGCCTGTTATATATTTTGTTGTTCAGTCATTTCAGTCCTATCAGACTCTTTATGACCCCGTTGGGATTTACTCAGCAAAGATACTGGAATGGTTTGCCATTTCCTTCTCCAGCTCATTTTACAGATGAGGAAATGGAGGCAAACAGGGTTAAGTGACTTGCCAGGGTCACACAGCTAGTATCTGAGGCTGGATTTGAACTCAACTCTTCCTGACTCCAGGCCCAGAACTCTATCTTCTGCTCCACATAGCTGTTCCACTTGGTACATAGAAGTCACTTAATAAATGGTTGTTGACTTGACTTTATCCCAACAACCCATATCCTATTGCCTGGGTTAATTAAGACCACAAAATGAGCAGGTAAAAGGTATTGAGGAGGAAAGCATAGGTCTTTATTAGGTAGAGTTAAATGAAAATAGTGAATTATGTAGAGTTTAATGTGAACTGGCAAAATATGGGAGGCTTCTTATACTTACAAGTTGATACTTAAAAGGCTAAAGGTAAGAATACCTAAACTTGGTAGCCCCTGCCACTCTTAAATTAAAAGCTAACATCCTCTCCACCTGGCTGCTAACATAGTTTCAGGGGCACATGGAAAATAGAAATTCAAGAGAGTAGCACAGCTAATCAGACTGCCTTTGCTGTCCAAGCTTATTAGAGTATGGCTCCAACTTGAGGCTTACATAAATGTTCAAGTTGTTTCTTAATTTGATTTTAATTAGATGCAGTCTTTGATTAAATGTAACTAGTGCAATACACTTAACAGTGTCTAGGTATTTTACCAAACAAATGCTGTATGCTTTCTCCATTTTATGAATGGAGAGTAATACAAGTAATACAAGTAATAAAAGTAATACAAATATGCCAGCTTAAAAAGTATATTAGAAAGAGCGCAGGACTGGAAGTGAAGAGAACTGAGTTCAAATGCTGACTCTGTCATTTACTAGCTATATAACCTCAGGCAATTCATTTAATATTTGTAAACCACATGTAAAATGAGTGCCTTAGACCGGATCAGAAGTCCTTAACCTGGAGCCTATGAACTTTTTTGCTTTTTTTTTTTTAAATATTCTAATGCCTAAATTTCAATATAATTGGTTTCCCTTGTGGTCCTTTGATTTTATGACATTTGAAAACATTTTTCTGAGAAGGGGTCAATAGATAGGCTTCATTAGATTAAGGGGGTTTATGATTAAGATTAAGGCTAAAGGGCCTTTGATGCAAAGAAAGTGAAAGACTTCTGAAATAGATGACTAGTCCCCTCTACCTTTAAATCAATGCTCATATGAGCTGCAAAATTGGAATAAGAGTACCCTCACTACCAACCTCGTAGGATTATGTTAAAAAAAAGGGGGGGGCTTTATAAGCCATGAAGTGCAATATAAATGTGAGGTGTTCAGTATTAATATTATCATAATAATAGAGCATTATACTAACATATACTAGTAAGTACATAGACATTAATGCTAAATATTAAGATACTTCTCACAATATGCTGTGTTAAGTTATAAGACTACCTCTGCTTTTTGAATATTTGAGAATATGTAAATATTATACATAGTAGCTAATATACTTTAAAAATATGTTGACCTTGATACTGCACTTGAATTTGGCATCAGAAGTCTGGAATTCACTTCTGATTCTTCAAGGTGTGTGGCCTTCAACAAGTCTCGACCTCAAAGGCTCAGTGTTGTAATCTATAAAACAGACACGGTCAATCAATAAGCATGTATTAAGCATCTACCATATTCCAGGCACTATTTCACAAAGTTGTGAGGGAAATGAGACAGTATATTTACAATACTTTGTAAACCTTAAATTGTTATGCAAGTACTATTATTAAAATATTTGTAATTTAAGCTCCGTGGAACTATATGCTTGAGCAAAAAAACATACAGGCTCCTGGCAGGTTATAGTTGCTACCATCTCTCCCTAGATATCCTGTCAACATTTCAAACTCTACTTGTTCAAAACAGATTTCATTATATTTCTCCCAAAACCCATCCCTCCTGTACACTTCAGTAATTTAGTAATTCAGAAATTCTACTGATAATACAATCACCCATTCAGTTACCTAGCTTACATTTGAAGTTAGTTGTTGAACAAATTTTCTCTATGAAATAATTGTTTGATTGTTGTAACAATAAAAAGTGTTTCCTAAATGTAAAATAAATTGGGCAGTTTTTATTTTCTTTACACTATTAAAAAGTTGCAATAGATTTGCTTTAAAATAAAACATTTAAAGGAATCCATGCAATTATTTCAAACTGCTTCTTTGATTACAAGATCTTAAATTAATAGGGTCTCTGGTCACTGCCCATATACTGAGACATATGATATCTGGTGGACATTTTAGGCTAGGGAGGAAAGTATTAAAAGGGAGGGAGAGGAAGGTGGTCTTTTGTGTCCTCTGACTGAGAGCTGAAAAACCTTAAGTCATAATACTTTCTCTCTCTCTCTCTCTCTCTCTCTCTCTCTCTCTCTCTCTCTCTCTCTCTCTCTCTCTCCCTCAAACCCACACACACACACACACACACACACACACACACACACACACATTTAGAGGCCATTTAGAGTCTTCCTGATCTATATCTTGCCACTGGACCCAAATGGCTCTGGAAGAGAAAATAAGGCTAGTGACTTTGCAGAACCCTCCCTCACTTAAATCCAATTCACTTGCAAGTCATGGCATCACCTTCCTGATGTCACGGTCCTCTTCTAGAAGGAAGGACAAACAACAACAACAACAACACACACTTCTCTACTATATCAAAACACTGATGACTCCAGTCAGTAACTCCAACTGCATCACAGGAAAATTTGCAAATGGATTCAGAATGAGTCCTCCCGTGAGAGTCCCAAGGAATCAAGGGCCGAGTTTGAGTCTGAAGCCAAAAGTGAAAGAACATTTATACCGTTAAAAAAAAAATCATACTGGTGATTGCTCAGAAGTAAGGCTATGCCTCACCACATTTCTTTTTCACCCATGCTCTTCTTTTTCTGGATTGGGTTCATCAATTGTATTTGTCTTTTTAACTGCTCTAGTGGTGATTCTTAAGAAACCTTGCCGAAAATCCTCTTAATGCAAAGAATGGCCAGATGTGCTAACATAACACAGCCCTGGTGAAACTCGTGACTTGTTTAAAATTCAAGTAGCATGACATCTCTTTAGAGATCTGGCTCAGAGGAAGCATGGAAACAGCTTTTCTGCAACCTATAAGGCCAAAACACACAAATTAGCTCTACACATTTTTTCTTTGACAGCATTCACGAATAATGTGTGAGACCTAGTTACTGGCCAAAAGCCACAGCAAAGCATTGTATTAAAAAACACAGCATCTGTTTTTAAGCCAAAAAGCTACTTAAGATTCATTCCTTCAATACTCAATTTCTGAATTCCATTAAATTCTACAAATAGTTATAAATACCTACTATGTGTAAGGCACTGAGCTTACACATGGATACAAAGATGAAAAAACAACTCAGTCTTTGCCATCAAGGAGCTTAAAAGTCTACAAGAGGGTAAGGGATGGGGACATATGAAAACTAATAAGTGTGATACAAAACAGAACATAAAAAGAGCAAAGGAAGATTTCAGAGCAAGCAGTTTCAAATTATGAAGATGGAAAGGTAATTTTTAACTGAGAAAATCAGGAAAGGCTTCTTAGAAAAAGTGGCATCTGAGCCAAGGCTTAAACAAGAAAAATATTTCTTTTTTTGTTTTGTTTTTTACAAACAGCATTTATTATCTCTCCTCATTTCCCAACACCTTTGAACAATAAAAACGAAAAAGAAAACTCTCATAATAAATATACATAGTCCCACCAAATAAATTTATATTGGTCATATGCAAAAATGTGTTATTCTGCATTTTAAATCCATCAGCTCTTTGGCAGGAGGTAGCAGTATGCTTCATCATCAGTCCTTTGCAATTATATTTTACCATTACATTGATCAGAGTTCTATGATCTTTCAAAATGACTCTTCTGTTCATTGTTGTTAGCATTTTATAAACTGTTCTAATCTGTTCACTTCATTCCATATCAGTTCAGAGAAATCTTCCAAGTTTCCTTTTGAAACTGCCATTTCATCATTTCTTATGGCACACATATTCCATTACATACATGTACCATAACTTGTTTGGCCATTGCCCAGTAGGTAGTCCCACCCCCACCTTAGTTTTCAGTTTGGGGTTACCAGTTAAAGAGCTGTAATAAATGGTATTATGCACATGGGTCCTTTTCTCTTTCTTTTATCTCTTTTTATCTCTTTTATTTCTAAGCCTAGAAATTATATGCCTGGTCCAAAGGTTATGAACAGTTGCACATGGTTGCAAATAGTTTTCAAACTGTTTTTTAAAATGGCTGGATTAATTCAAACTCTACTGACAGTGAATCAGTGTGCTTGTTTTCCCACAGTCCCTCTAACAATAATTATTTTTGCTAATCTAATGAGCATGCAATAGTGGAAACTCAGAATTCTTTTAATTTGCATTTCTCTCTTGGTAATTTAAAGCATTCTTTTCTATGACTGTTGATAGCTTGAGTTTCTTTCTTTAAAAACTGCCTGTCCACTTCCTTTGACCATTTATCTATTGGAAATGGCTCAGTAAGAGAAGGATGTCTACTAGAGATACAGAGGCAGAATCTTCCAGGTGCTACACAAATATATAGGAAGAGTATAAGACCATGAGATCAGGGTAAGTTTCATTTGCCTAGAACTTAAAAATACATGAAAGGGAATAATGTGAAATAAGTGTGGAAAGACTGATTGGATCCAGATCATAGAGGTTATAAAATGCCAGGCTAAAGAGTTTGTATTTTATCTTGTAGGTAATGAAGAATCCTTGAGGATTTTTGATTGGGAAGGGAAAGGGGGAGTTGCACACTCAGATTTTTGTTTTAGGAAGATTATTTTGACAGCTGTATGAAGGATGATTTGAAAGGGTGAGAGGAAAGAAGCAGAATGATCAGTTAGGAGGCTATTGCAATAGACCAGGCAAGAAAAAATAAAGGCCTGAATTAGGGTGATGACAGTGTGGGTGGAGAGAAAGGAATGGAAAGGAAACATATCATATGAGTAGAATGGATAGGCTTGACAACTAATGGATATGGGCCTCGAGAGAGAGGAGGAAGAATCAGGGATAACTACAAGCTTGAGTGACTGGTGGGATGGTGGTGCCATAAATAGGAATAGGGAAATTGGGCGGAGGGGCAGGATTTGAGGTAGTGGAGATAATGTGTTCAGCTTTTGGATATACCGAGCCTGAGATGTCAATGGAGTATCTGAGTGGAGATGTCCTGGAGGCAGTTCAGAATTTGGGCCTGGAACTCAGGGAAAAGATCAGGAACTGGGAGTCAAGTTAGATAAAATAAAAAGACTGAGGCCACGACCACTGCTTCCTGATCAAACATCTGGGGCACCAGCGTTCACCAAATAGATAGGAGCATCAGTCTACATGAGCAAGATTCCTCAGGGCTGAGCAGAGTTCTCTGGATGAGTCAGTTCAGACACAGTAGTGCTATAGTCAGATAGGTGAAACAGAGAGAAATAAAATTAAAGAAATAAATATATGCAAGGGGGAGAGATGATTCTACACATGTGTTCTAAATTCTTCACTTAGATTAATGTTTTCCTGTAAATAAACTGGCTATCTTCTAATTCAGGTCAAATAATTAATTACATTTCAGTATGGTTATAAAGATGAATCTATAGTAAGTAAGGTATTTGGTCAACTCTAAAGCCAAGATCTGTGAGTTATTCCAGAAAAATGTTAAATAAGCAGGAAAACATTGGAACATCTTACTATAAAGCACTTAATAAAACATATCTTATCACCAGATACAGAATGCAATCAGAAAAATCTGGGTTCAAATTTTGCCTCAAACATTTACTAGCTGTTTGACCCCCACTTAACCTCCCTCAGTCTCAGTTTCTGCACCTAAAAATGGGAGCAAAATAGCACAATTTCACAGATTTGGAACTAGAAAAGACTTTAGCAACCATAAGCCCAACCCCTTCATTTTACATATGAGGAAACTGAGTCCCAGAAAAGCAAAGAGACTCACCCGGAATCACACATCTAGTAAGTATTTAAGGCAAGATTTCAATCTTACTTTTCTTGCTTCTAAGTCCCTCACTCTATGCTTTACACCACACAGTCTTACAGTGAAGCTCAAGGGAGATAGTCTGTAAAATGATTGCAAACCTTCAATTGCTGTATAAATGTGTTTATTATGAAGCCAAAATCACACCTAAATTTCAACTGTATCAGTATGCCTGGAAATAGGCAGCTATCTATCTAGCCTAGAGATCTCCTGTTGATCATAGCGATCTATGTAAATCTATATAGTTATCTGTATAGCTATATCATTCTCTTCTACCTCTGTCCATAAAACTGCCTTATCTCTTATTTGGGCAGCTAGGTAGTACAGCAGATAGAATACTGGACCTAGAGTCAGAAAGAGCAGAGTTCAAATCTTGCTGTGTGACCCTGGGCAAGTCACTTAACCCTGTTTGCCTCAGTTTCCTCATCTGCAAATTGAACTGGAGAAGGAAACAGCAAACTATTATAGTATCTTTGCCAAGAAAAGTCCAAACAGAGTCACAAAGAGTCCGACATGACTGAAATGGCTAAACAACAACATCTCTTATTTAGGATTTAGAGACACAACTTGGTTTTAAAATGCCTTAGAAACAAAACCTGACTGACAAAACATGATTGTTCACCTCAAGGAGCTAGAGCTATAATGAAAATTACTTTGAGCTCACATAGTACGCAACTAACACTAACACAACTAACTTTGAACTCACAGCAGGCAAGAGATAACAAATACATACACACACTTCTTGGTGTTGAACATGTGTTTTGTGTCAAGATTCCTTCAAAGGTAGAATGCAATTTATTAATAGCTGAGAGAGTAAGGATAAAACCATTGCATAGATAAATGTAAATGAGGCAATTTATGAGTCCAAGAAAGGAATGATTGGAACACACAGTTGCCTTCTGCTGCCACCTGAGAGCTAACCTAGGGAAGCCCAATGAACTGAGGAGTTAATTGACTTTTCTGGTGTTCCTTCTCCTCTCCCCTTTACTATTGCAGAGTGATGAGTCAAGCTTAAATTGATTGGTACAAAATATCCGTCTATCACCTTCAGGGACCCATTATCTCTCCTACACACACATACACGCGCACACACACACACACACACACACACACACACACACACACACACAC
>NW_020948910.1:15939713-15947369 GCF_900497805.2 Vombatus ursinus | reverse complement strand
CACACACACACACACACACACACACACACACACACACACACACACCACTGTCCTTGAGGAGAATTGGTTCAAGCTTGAAAAACAGAAATAATGAGGCACACATGTAGAGAATCCACAGGTTCAAGGTTAGCAAAGGTAGAAGACAGATCAAAATAATAGTATTGACTATATCTAGAAAAACAATCACCATGACTAGTCCCTCAAAATAACCAAATTCCTTGAATTCAACCAACAGAGCTTTCAGTGACAAACAGAGGAGTTCACTTATTGAGTAGAGGGGTAACAGTCACTTGGGTAGCTGAGTTGAAGATGAATTGGAGTGAGGAGAGAAGATGCAGGGAGAACAATAAGGAGACTATAGCAATAGTCCAGTTGAGAGGTGACAAGAGGTCAAACTAAGGTAGAGTGAAGGGTACAGGTGTGAGAGATGTTGGAGAGGCAGAAAGAACAAGATTTGACAATTTACTGGATATGTAGGGTAAGTAAGAAGTCAAGGATGATGCCAAGGCTTCAAAACTGGGTGATTGGACTGGTAGTATCATTGACTGGAATAGTAAATTCAGAATTTGGGGTAGGAAGATGGGGAAGAGGAGTACAATGAATTATGCTTTCCTCATACAGAGTTTGAGATGCCTGTGGGATATCCAGTTTGAATGTCTAGTAGGCAGTGGATGATATGGGACTGAGACTAGGGCTAGAAATATAGAATTGGGAGTCATCAGCATAAGACTGATAATTAAATCCATGGGTGCTGATGAAGTCTTTAAAGGAGAGGGAGAAGAAGAGGAAAGAAGAGAAGAGAGGAGAAGGGGAGAGGAGAGGAGCAGAAAGAAGAGAAGAGGAAAAGAGAGGAGGGGAGAAGAGAGGGGAAAGGAGGAGAGGGGAGAGGAAACCCAGTACTAAGTAGCATTGGAGTATAACCAAAATTAGAAGATGCTGTGAATGATGATCCAGCAAATAAGCCTGAGAAGAAATGGTCATATAGGTAAGAACATATCCAAGAAGTCATAAAAATGCAGAGAAAGAAAGAGTATTCAGGAGAAGAGGGTGTTTCAAATGCTACAGAGAAAATGAGAAGGTGAGGTGGGAGGAAAGGTCATTAAATATGACTACTAAATCAGTTTCTCAAGATTCTATCTTTCACTTCCATCTTTCTCTTTCAATTTTCCTATCTTTAAAATGGGGATAATAATTGTGGTACCTCACAATTGTGAGGCTCAAATGAGTTAACATATGTAGTGTTTTGCAAGCCTTAAAGCACTATGTAAATGTTAGATATTACTATTATAATTAAACATTAAATGTCTTTTCCTGAAAACGTCTTTCACCCTTTTAACCTTTAATCTTTAAGCTTTGAATGCCACTGTAGGCTTTGTGTCTAAATGAGATTCCTCCTATTTTAAATAAAATCTGTTCTCCTTAAAAGTCCAAATACTACAGACTTCAAGACAACTGTGTAGGTGGTTTTCAAGGCTAGATGAAATGAAACTTGGGCCACACAATTAGCTTTGTAAAGAAGGAAAATAAAGAGTATCATCCATGCAGTCATTAGCTTTGCCTATCACAAAAATTGGAGAGAGCTCTCCTTATCTACACTGACCTCACATCCACACTTATCAGCATCCTCTCCCCACTTGGTGATCATTTTTCTATTGCTCCCTTTTTCAGTGGACTCATAAAATCAACTATTCTGCAGTGTATGTAGTCAGAGTTCTGCCCCACAGAGATTAAACAAAAATGAGAAACATTTCCTTATTCACTAAAGTCCTGAATTTCCCAAAACATGACTTTACTTAAATGATATACCTAGAATTGAATGTTGGAACTGATCCCCTCTTGGTAATTAATGTCTTTCCCCTTGAGCTACATGTATTTTTGGTTTGTTTGTTTTTTCTCTCGTGCCCTTTGAGGGGCAACTAGATGGTACAGTGGTTAGAGCACTGGGCTTAGAATCAGG
The DNA here is from genome assembly GCF_900497805.2 of Vombatus ursinus. Classification (NCBI taxonomy): domain Eukaryota; kingdom Metazoa; phylum Chordata; class Mammalia; order Diprotodontia; family Vombatidae; genus Vombatus; species Vombatus ursinus. Next base: position 15,945,412 of record NW_020948910.1, on the reverse strand, counting down.
AAGACCTGAGTTCAAAACCAGCTTCATATACTTAACTAGCTGAATGATCCTGAACAAGTCACTTAACCCCTATTTGCATCAGTCCCTCATCTGCAAAATAGAGACACATTGGAGAAGGAAATGGCAAATCACTCCAGTATCTTTGCCAAGAAAATCTCAAGGACAAGTCCATGAGGGTCACAAAGAGTCAGACATGATTGAACAACAACAAAGTGTATTTACCATGTAATTGTGCGTATTATTGGTCTCTGTATCAGAACTTATCTTCTTATTAAGCTATAAGATCCCAGAAAGCAAGGGCTATGTCTTAGCTAAACTGTACATCTTCCCCACAGCCTTATACTAAGTTTTGCATACAATAGCCGCTTAACAAATGTTGATTGAATAAATCATTTAAAGCGGTCTGTTTCACAAATAATTAGATTTAGATGGATCCCAACTTGAGGGTAGACAAACATTTTTCAAAAGATAACATTTTAATTACTCATTTCATTTTCAAATGACTCATTTTAAAGTGATAGAGGACACACATTTGGATGGTTTTATTGCAATATAATCTTTTTTTTTTTTTAAATCAGGCCGGAAATTCACCAGTATGTGGATCTCTTTTGAAGAACATCCTCTCCCAATGTAACTTAAAGTTTTACAGAATTACCTGGAAGGTGACTTACCCAGTTCTTCCTGATTCCCAAGCCAACCCTCTATCCATTATTTGCTCTTGAAGATTCCAATTTAAAAAGGGTGAAAAAATCTTTCAGCACTAGACAAGATATGAATGTTAAAACACAAGAGGTTAAGGGAAACCCATAAAACTGGCAGAGATACTAAAGATAAGAAAATTCAATATTGGCTGGGACTTGAAGAAACAGGCCTGCTAATTCACTATTGGTGGTGAATTAATTTGATCATTTTGGAAAACAATATGGAATTGTACAATAAAAATTTCTGAATTTTTCCACATTTTGACCCATCAATCCTGCTTTTAGATTTATACCCCAAGGAATTAAATCACAGGAGGAGAAAAAAGGATTTATCTGTACAGAAACACTTATAGTAGCATTGTTTGCAGAGTTGTAATTAGGGCTGGGGGACTGGAGCTTTGCTTCAGTAACTCAGAATAAGTGTCCTCCCCAGTGGCTGTAACTCAGGGAAGTTCCTTCCCAAGCTGATTTCATGTTACTTGTCCCAGGTGTAAAGATAAGTAGTTTGAGCTCTATTTGAAATAGCAAAAAAGTAGAAACAAACTGTGTCTGACAACGAGGGAACAGCTACACATGCTACATGACTATAATGAATTATGTTATTTCTAATTAATTAATTCAATCAGCTTTTATTGAGCTGTTTCAGCCTCCATGTTAGGTACTGGAGCAAAATGATCCCTGCCCTCTAAGAATTGACATTCTACAGGTATGAAACCACATGAATTTAACTCAGTAAATGGAAAATATAAATAAAGTAGATATAAAGTTATTTCAAATGGCAGGGCACTAGCAATTATGCTTAGAAGGATCAGCCTCTTATTGAACATGGCACTTGAACTGAGCTTTGAAGGAAGCTAAGAGTCATAAGATACAAAGGTAGGACTTTTATGTACTCTAGGTATGAGAGATAGCCTGTGGAAAGTACGGAAGCTGAACATGGGGACAGCAAAATGGCCAGTTTGCCTGGAATGCGGAATGTGAGGGAATTATTGTATAAGAGCCTGAGTCCAAAAGCCTTGGGAATAGCAGGACCCCTCAATCCACCAGCTCTCATTACAGCCCAGCAGCCCCCAAAACCATCATGGAGGGGAGAAATCCTTGTGGAGAAGGGGCCCACTTTCCTGTCTGACCAACCATCATCAGCAAATAAGGTCAGGATCTCTGGGAGTGGCAGCATCCCTCAAACTCCTAGTCCTGATTCCAGCCTAGCCTTCACAGACCATCACCCAGGAGAACAGCCCCTCTGAAGAAGGGTCCAGACATTCTTACCAACTGCCAACCATGTACCACACACAGGGCAGGGAAGCCAGCCTTGCTGAAACAGTGAGGCACCCTGAGGAAGAGAGAGGAGGCAAGATGTGTCAGGCAAGTCAAACCACCAATACCATCTTGACCACCATTTCCCCTCAAACCTTGATGGAGGCAACTTAGGACCTTAAATGTAAGACCTTTAGACATGCCAATGCTTCCAACCCAGTGCCCTCAACCATCATGCTGGGAAGCAAATCCTGTGGAGATGTAGTCTGGAAACTGTTTCTATATGTACTACAGCCACAGCCACTGAAGATTCAGAAAATAAAGTTCTTGGCACCAAAGTCCTTTGTTGGCACTGTCAAATGATCAAACATCAGAAACTGATATGTCAGTCAATAAACATTTATTAAGAACCTACTCTGTGCCAGCCACTATGCTGAACATGGGGAATACAAAGAAAGATAAAAGTCAGTCCTTAATCTCTACTAGCTCACAATCTAATGGGGAAAACAACACGTAAATAACTATGTACAAACAAGTTACATACAGGATAAATTGGAAATAATCAAGAGAGGAAAGGCATTAGAATTAAGAAAGATTGGGAAAGCCTTCTTGTAAAAAGTGGGATTTTAGGAAGGACTTGAAGGAACCCAGGAGGCTGAGAAGAGGAGGGAAAGAATTCCAGGCAATGGGAGATAGCCAGTGAAAATGCCCAGAACAGCAAGGACAGTGTTACATGGCGGGGAGAGGAGATGGGGAGAGAGAAGGAAATGGTATAAAATATAAGAAGTTTAGACAGGCAGGGAAAGGGACAGACTAAATTTAAGAGTTTTGAATGCCAAACAGAGGATTTCATATTTGATCGTGGAAATGATTAAAAAATACTGGACTTTATGAGTTGGAACAACCAGACCTGGGCTTTAGGATCACTTTGACTGAGTGGGAAATGGGTCAGAGTAGAAAGACACTTGAGGCATGGAGAGCAGCCAACAGATTGTTGCAATAGTCTAGATATAAGGTGATGAATGATGACAGCATAGTGGTGACAATGTCAGAGGAGAAAAGGGGACATCTGTGAGAGATAAAATCTAAAGGACTTGGCAACAGATTGGATAATAGGGTGAGAGAGTTGAGGATAAAACCTAGATTGTGAGCCTGGGTGACTGAGAAAATGATGGTACCCTCAATTGGAAGGAAGAAGGATTTGAGAAAAAGAACAAATTCAGTTTTGGACACAGTAAGCTGAATGTTTCTATAGGGCAACCCGTTTGAGATTTCTAATAGGCAGTTGAAGAAGCAAAGACTGAAGTCATCAATGAGGCTCGGGCCAGATAAGTAGATTTGAAGAGATGATAATTGAATTCATCAGTGGAAATGACATCAAAGAAGCATTACCATCTGCTTTGCCACTGCACCCAAGGGACCATGAGATTTTTCCATTTGACTTGAAGTTGAAGCTTTCCATATATGTTGCCTTCCTCATTAGAATGTGAGTTTCTTAAGAGCAGAGACTATCTCACTTTTTTATTTGTATCCACAGCACTTAGTATGGTGCTTTGTGCCAGGTAAACACCCAATAAATGTTTTTTTTTTCCATTCATTCATTCATTCATTTATTCAATAAGCCTGGGAAGGTAGGTTAGAGTCAAATTGTAAAGGAATTTAGAGATCATAGATCTGGAGCTCAAAGGCTATCTAGTCCAGCTTTACAGTTCAGGAAACTGAGGCCCACTTAAATTTCCCACAGAAGTAGTAAGAATCAGAGATGGGATTTTGACCAAGATCTTCTGAATCCAAAGCCAGTGTTCATTCCATTGTATTACACTGTCAAACAATTTTTTATTTTAACCTAGGGGCAATAGGGAGTTACCAACTCTTCTTGAGGAGGAGAATGACATGGTCACACCTGTGAGCTTTAAGAATATCAATTCAGGGGCAGCTAGGTGGCACAGAGGATAGAGCACTGGCCCTGGATTTAGGAGGACCTGAGTTCAAATCCGACCTCAGACACATAACTCTTACTAGCTGTGTGACCCTAGGCAAGTCACTTAACACCATTGCCTATTCCCCCCCAAAAAAAGAATATCAATTCAGCAGCTATGCAGAAGTTAGACTGCAGAAAGGAGAGACTCAAAACAGGTGGACAAATTAGTAAGCTATTGTAATAGTGCAAGACTGAGCTGAACTAGGCTGGTGGCCATAGGAGCGGGAAGAAGAAAATGGAGGTAAGAGAAGTCAAGCTAATATGGAAATGTGTTTAATATGATTGTACATGCATAGCCTACATCAGATTGCATGTTTTCTTGGGGAGGGGAAAAGGGAAGGAAGGGGGAAATTTTGGAACTCAAAATCTTATCAAAGTAAATGTTGAAAACTAAAAACAAATAAATTTTTAAAAAATAAATAAAAGTCATAGAGGAATAACTAACGCAAATTATTGTACAGATATAAAGTATTCAAAAAACAATAGAAAGACATGTATGAAGTTATGCAAAATGACCAAAAACAAAGGCAAAGAGCAATGTATACAATAACTTAAATTACATAAATAAGGATGACTTCATGCTGCAGTAAAATTCATGGTCAGTTACAATGGAATGTTTGCACTGCCCTGTTAAAAACGAATGCATATGGTCTTCCCTTCTTGTATCCATGGACAAATAACAAAAGGATAAGGTTGCATGTGCAACCATTTATGACCATTTTTTGATAAAATCTTCATTTTTTATTGGGTGAGTGTTGCTTTTTTGTTTATTTTGTTTAATCCATGATTGGTTTTCTTTGGGAAGTATCAGTTAATTTTTAGGAATTCTTTTGTTTTGTTTGTTTATTTGTTTTATGCCTGAGCTCCTGCAGACAGTTGTCTTGGCTATATACTCACGATCAAGAAGAATGACATCTTTTGCTTCAGCATATATCCAGTTGGTCAGTGGCAAGAATCAAAAACAAACTAAAGGCTACTCTGGTTATTACAAGAAACTTGTTCAAGTATGAACTATCTGTGAAGAAAAATTTGTTTCAGTATCCTCTTATTGGGAAATGCCTAGCAGATATTCATTACAAGGACATCATAGAGTGGATTTCTAAGAAACTTCAGTCCTGTGAAACTTGGTAAAGCACATAGAATAGTAGCAGCATGAGGGAGTGATAATGGACTTGACCTGGAGTTAGAAAAAAAAACAAAAAACAAAGCAGAGTTTAAATCCCACCTCTTGCATTTAGCTACGAAACCTTAGATAAATTGCTTCTTCTCCCTGAACTTCAATTTTGTTAGCATAATGGACACCCTTTCAATCAACAAGCATTTATTAAATGTCTGTTATGTGCCAGGTACTATGCTAAGTTTGGGGGACATAAAGAAAAGCAAGAATAGTCCCTGCTCTCAAGGAGCTTCCAGTCTAACAGGAGAGGCAACATGGAAACAACTATTTGCAAAGAAGCTACAGACAGGAGAAATTAGTGGTAGTCTCAGATGGAACACATTAGAATTATGAGGAATATACCTATTGTGCCTACCTCACAGGATTGTTGTGAGACTTAAATGCAATAATGTGCATAAAGTGCTTTGCAGATCTTAAAGTGCTATATTATTATTGTTATTAGTTGTTGTTGCTGCTGTTGCTATTGTCACTGCTGCTACGGTGGTGATGGTGGTTATGGTTGTTGTGGTGGTGGTGGTAGTGCTTCTTCTTCTTCCTCTTCCTCTTCCTCTTCCTCTTCCTCTTCCTCTTCCTCTTCCTCTTC
>NW_020948910.1:15933916-15939703 GCF_900497805.2 Vombatus ursinus | reverse complement strand
TCTTCCTCTTCCTCTTCCTCTTCCTCTTCCTCTTCCTCTTCCTCTTCTTCTTCTTCTTCTTCTTCTTCTTCTCCTCTACCACCTGAAATTTCATCACTATAAAGAGCTCCCTGTGAGGAAAACTTTCCCCAGCCACACAATTCACGAACTGTTGGTCAACTTAATCTTAGAGAGTTATCTAGGGGGACTGAGAAGCTCGGTAACTTACCCAGAATCCCACAGTCAGTGGGTATCGAGGTAGGACTTGAATCTATATCTTCCTAACACACTCTCTACCAGTTCTCTTTCTAACTACTATTCTGCCTCTTAAAAACAGTATATGTATGTCAGCTATTATTACAATTTAATCAATCATAAAGTGTTGATATTAATTTTTGGAAGGTTAAGAAGTTAGTGATACATCCAGGGTCTTCATAGATAAACTTTCATGAAAAGTTATGGCAATTATATTGGTAAGTCCAATAAAAGATATAATTTTTAAGGGGAAAATAAAAGGGATGAATCTTGCCCATAACGCCATAAGCTTCCTGAGGGCATTGACTTCTTTTGGTCTTTCTTTGTGTTCCCAGCACTTGACATGGTTCCTGGCACATAGTAAGTGCTTAATAAATTCTCGTTCACTGCCTGATGGAGTTGGGGCATGTGTACATATGTGTGTATGAGCAATAGAAACTCAGTGGGTCACTTGAATTGAAGGGGAAAATTGTTAGCATTTCATTGCATTTTACCTGGAAAGAACCAAGACCACTGTTCTTTCCTGTAACATGTTCCACATATTGCAGTAACGTCTCCAAAGGGAATGCAGATAAAAACCTGCTTTACTGAAATCCTGTAAAACAAAACCAAGTGCAGTTCTTCCTCCTGATGAGCTACATTCACACTGCTTCTGGAGCAACAAGATTCTTACTCCTGTGAATTAAAAGGGTGGGAGGAAAATTCTTCCAGTTTATTCTTTCAGCTGTATTTGTTGATACAAATTAACAGACCAAAAGTTTTAAGGTGGCATTAATTTAGGCATTAATTTTGATGAATGGGACATGCCATTTTTCTATCAGACTTGTTATGAAGGAAGGAAAGAAGGAAGGAAAAGAAAGGAAGGAAGGAAGGAAGAAAGGAAAGAAAGAAGAAAGGAAGGAAGGAAGGAAGGAAGGAAGGAAGGAAGGAAGGAAGGAAGAAAGGAAGGAAGGAAGGAAAGATAAAGAAAGGAAGGAAGAAAGGAAAGAAAACTGTTAAGAAATGTTAGGTATTCACTTAAAGAAAAACCAACAAAAGTTACTCTCATTGTTTGTCTGTCCAGCAGAAATGTTGTAGAATCTAATGTCCCAAACACTTATTCTGCTTTATTATACTTGTTTTATCACTCCCTGTATCCAAACTGTACCTAAGAGTTTTCTAATTCAATTTGTAATTGAAGTCAAACTCCCACAAGAAAAATGGGCATGCTTTTAAGTTTTGTTCTCATTTTTTTTTTGCTTTCCCCAATCTTCCTCTCTTCTTTGCAGATTTAAACTATGATTTTCCTTCACAGAGATGATCAGAACTGGAATGTGCATGGGGTAAACAGACCTTTGTCCCAGGTGCTGACCTAGAACCAGCACACTTCCATGCTTCCTTCTCAAGACAACCTCCCCAGCCCCATGTCTTGCGTTGTGGTCCTGCAGACTACCCTGAAAGAATTTAGAAGGGAAGTCAAACCCCCTCAACAGTAGGGCAGGCACTGTAGCCTATTGAAACACAAACAACAATGATTAAAAACACTATTCTCTATGCCACTATCCTTCAGAATTGTCCTCTTCTACAATAACACTGTCACTCTCTTCCCAGATTCTCTTGTGTATCACAACTAGTGCTTTCCCTCTATTAATTTCCTATTTATCTTTACCATAGTTTGTACATGGTTATATACCTATTGTCTTCCTCAGTAGACTGTGAGTTCCTCAAGAGCAGGACTGTTTTTTTGAGGGGGAGGAGGAGGCTTTCTTTGCATTCCTAGAGCTTAGCACAGTGCCTCACACATAGTAGGTGTTTTATTTACTGACTGACTATTAGCACTCTTCTCTTTGGTCCCATATACTGCCTCCCAAACTATTTTTACCCCTTGTTTAGTTTCCCTGAGTTACAGCTTAAGGGCTAGCATATGCCAACTTAGAGGTGAGCACACCTTGCTGCCACACTGAACCACATTCACTTCCTCTGAGAAGAAGAGGAAAACCAGTAGTGATGCCGTGCATTTAGGGTGGTTGATCATCTATACAAGCTTATGAGGGCCATTAACTTACTTTAGAGGAGAGGCCAAAAAGCATTCATTAAAAGCTATATGCCTAGCACTTTGCTAAAGAACTAGGACTAAAAATAGAAAAAAAAAAAGCAAGATGGTCCTTTCACCCAAAAAGTTGATATTTTTTGAAAAGACAGCACATATAAGAAAGTTCAGCCACAGGGCAGTTGGAAAGGCCTGGCAGTCCTCATGAAATGGTGGCAAAGTAAAATGGCAATGAGTATGAGCCTCCCTGTCCTTCCAAGTTGCAAACTTTTTGCTTCCCCATCTCTTTTATATACAGCTTAAGTATAAATACATGTAAACCAGTAAATGCCATTGACTATTTTTTTTTACTTTATCCCACCTATGATATCTCAAGGCCCCTGCATACTAAAAGTGATGAGCACAATCTACAGACGGCATCTGGTCATATAAGAGCCCAAAGTAAGAGCATAGCCATGCAACTGAGGCTGGAAAGGATGCTGTTATTCTTCTTTTCCTCCCCTCTTCTGAGCATGAACCCCTCAGAAGTAGTAAAGGACCCTTGAAGGATCAATATGAAGCCCTTGGATTCTCAACATTAACTTCTTATTGCCAATTACCCTTCAGTTCATGGAACTAAAGGCAGCCCTTGCCTTCTTAGTAGTAAAATCAGCCCTTGCTCTCTAGTGACCTAGATGAGTTTAACAGAGGATAAGATTGTGACCACAGCAAGTCATTTCATTTCTGACACTACTTGCACAACCTATTGTGAAGGATTGGTGTAAGAATTAATAGAAGGATAATAGCTTCAAAGCCCATTGGCTCTATCTCCTCTTCCCAATGACTTATCTCATTCTGTGATATAAAATGATTAGTGGGCCAGCAAGAGGTGTCACATAAATGACTATGAAAGCTGAGAAGGGGAAAATATAAGAGTGTGATACATGAAGCACTTAGCCCAGTGCTGTTATTTTTAATAGCATAAAATTCAAATAACATGTCTACATTTCCAAAGACCATGATAAGTTTCCCTTTAGGAGTAACAGTTGAAGTCTTGTGTTTATTCTATGTCTGTCTAGTTAAAATGAAAGCCTGGTAGGCAGAGATTATACACTTGTTTTACAAGTCATTATTGCAGTTTTATACATAGCACAAGTTGGATAAGTATAATGAGAAAGTTTGAGTGGAAAGAATACTAGTTTTGGAGTCAGAAGACATAAGTTCTAATTCTAGCCCTTCCCCTTACTACCTCTATGACCTCAGGCAACTCACTTATGCTCTCTGGATCAGTTTCTCCACATGTAAAATAAAGGGGTTAAATTAGACAACCTCTGAGATCTTTTCCATCTCTAAATCTGTGATGCCATGAGGACCAGTTGTGAGGAGTTCAGTTATTCTCCCACATATAAATAATTATGGAAGTTAAAAATGGATAATCTGAATTAGAGTCTTAGGGCTGGAAATGACCTTAAAGTTCATGTGGGCCCACATGAACTTTAAGATGAGGAAAGTGAGGTCCACCAAAGTTAAGTGAGCTGCCCAAGGTTATAACTATTGACCAAACTGGGATTAAAACCAAGGTCTGCTGCTTTTTTGCAAGGGCCTTTCTTTTCTAATTTTGCATTCCTTCAAAGTCCATTTCTTACTGCCTTATGTCATCATTACTGAAAAACAATGACAAAGCTAAATGTTAAACTTATGGTCGTGAGAGACACAGTAGAGTCTAGAAGAGCCCAGATCTCCCACAAACACCCACAGCAAAGGTCTAAAAATGAACCAGAAGAAATGCCACAGAAAACCAAAGATAAATGTCTATAAACTTCTCCATTCAGCCTAGGCTTGCACAAAGACTCCCAGAAACTTGCAGAGGCTATGAGCTGAAATAATCTAGTATTGGTGGAAGGCAGTCAACAAGCATTTATGAGGTGCCTACTATGTGCTAAATATTGTTCTAAGCATTGGGCATGCAAAGAATGGCAAAAAATAGTCCTTGCCCTAAAGAAGTTTATGATCTAATAAGAAGAACAACATGGAAATAAGTTTGTATGAATAAGACACATACAGGATGGGGGGGGCGGTACTCTCAGAAGGACGTCACTAAGATTGAGGAAGTCTGGGAAAGCCTTCTTGCAGAAGGTGCTTCTTTAGTTAAAACTTAAAGAAACTTGGGGAAGCCAAGAGGTAAAGATGAAAAGGGAGAGAATTCTTAGCTTCAAAGACAACAAGAGAAAATGCCTCAGAGTTGGAAGGTGGTGTGTCTAGTGCAAGGAATAATAAGGAGATGAAGAAAAAAGAGAATTCTAAGCATGACGGGCAGCCAAAGAAAATGCTCAGTCAGGAAACAAACTGTCTTTTGCCAGAAACAGCAAGGAGATCAGTGTCAATGAGGTATAATAGTCTGAAGCCACAGCAGTAAACAAAGCCAGACTGGCAGTGTGGTACCAGAATGCCCATGCCCAAGTCACTGGAGGACACAAGCCCAGAGCAATGCCCAGGTATCCCAGCCCTCAAGCAGTCCAAGGCTAGACCAATGTCCAATACAATACCCCAGCAGCCTATGCAGAAACCACAGAAGGAGACAAACCTAGACTAATGGTATCAGAGTATCATAAATACTAGAAGAGTACTTTGAAGAAATGAAGCAAGAACTACAAAGGTAATGTTAAATGAAAAGAAAGCTATGGAGGAAAGAAAGAGAAGGAAAACTCATAGCTTAGAACATAAGGTGCTAAATGTTATCTAAGAAATGGACATCCTATAAAATAGAATGGATTAAAAAAGAAAGTAATGATTCCATAACAGAACAAGAAATAATAAAGTCAAAATATGGAAAAATCAGAAGAAAATATGTTTATGACTCTCCACCCCCAAAAAAATACCCTGAATGTCATATTTCAAGAAATCATCAATGAAATTTGCCCAAGCCTATTAGAACCAAAGGGCAAAATGTAAAGAGAAAGAATACACTAGTGACTTCCTGAAAGAACCATTAAAAATGGAAACTCTCAAGAAATGTCGTAGACAAAATCCAGAGCATATAGATACAATTTAAAAACTAGAAACAGATAGAAATTAAGAGTCCAATACAAAGAAATCACAGCTAAGGTCACACAAAACTGTGCAGCCAGCACTCTAAAGGAGAAAAGACACTAGAATGCAACACTCCCAAGTCAAAGGATTACAACCAAGAATAACTTACTTTTCAAATATGAGTATAATATCACAATGGAGATAAGGGGGGAAGTATACTTCTAATAAAATAGAAGACTTCCAAGGATTCCTGATGAAAAGATCAGCAATGAGAAGAAACTTTGAAATCCAAAGATGAGTCCAAAGAAACCTTTTTTGAATATTTGGAAGGGTTAAAACAGTAACATTCTAATAATGAAAGAAGAAATTGGTGTTCCTTCAAAACCCAATTGTCTTTAAGCATCATAGGAGATAAATAACAGTAATGAAAGGAGAGAAAGAAAAAGAAGAAGAAGGAGGAGGAGGAGAAAGGAAGAAGGGAAGAAAGAAAGAAAGAAAGAAAGAAAGAAAGAAAG